>NC_053026.1:487137439-487328253 GCF_003073215.2 Triticum urartu
TTATGAAGTTTAATGAAAATGATAATCCTCACAATATGCATCCTAGTCAATGCCTTTATGTGTTTGAAAACTATATTAGAAAACAAGATCACTTAAATGCAAATGTTATGAAACAATTGAAATATAATTCTGATATGATTACTCTCTTGAGTGACTTGTTATTTAGAATATCAAATGATCTTAGAGGTGTTGGAAAACATGCTTCTATGGTTTAAACTCAGTTAGAATAAGTTGCTAAATCACAAAGAGAATTACTAGATGAAATGAATCATAATATACATGACTGTTGTTAGAGTTGCAACGAGAGGAGGTAAAATGACTCAGGAACGACTTTATCCTGAAGGACACCAAAAAAGAATAGAACAAGATTCACAAAGAAATAACACTAGTGCAGTTAGTCCTTCTAGAAAGAAAAAGAAAAATACTAGGACTTTGCACACTTCTAGTGAACTGAAATAGAAAAACCTCCTGATATGCATGATTTGATATCTTTGCAAGTATCTTCGAATTATCAGTTTGGTTTGGCCTACTAGATTGATTTTTCTTACAATGGGAGAAGTGCTTAGCTTTGGGTTCAATCTTGCAGTGCTCGATCCCAGTGATAGAAAGGGAACGACACGTATTGTATTGTTTCCATCGAGGATAAAAAGATGGGGTTTATATCATATTACTTCAGTTCATCCCTCTACATCATGTCATCTTGCCCAAAGCATTACTCCGTTCTTATGAACTTAATACTCTAGATGCATGCTGGATAGCGGTCGATGTGTGGAGTAATAGTAGTAGATGTAGAATCGTTTCGGTCTACTTGTCACGGACGTGATGCCTATATTCATGATCATTGCCTTAGATATCATCATAACTATGCGCTTTTCTAACAACTGCTCGGCAGTAATTTGTTCACCCACAGTCATACATGCTATCTTGAGAGAAGCCACTAGTGAGACCTATGGCCCCCGGGTCTACTCTACATCATATAAGTTTCCAATCTACAATTCTAGTTTACTGTTTATTTTGCAATCTATATAACAAGAATACCAAAAAATATTTATCTTATTATCTCTATCAGATCTCACTCTCGTAAGTGACCGTAAAGGGATTGACAACCCCTTTATCGCGTTCGTTGCGAGGTTCTTGTTTGTTTGTGCAGGTACTAGGTGACTTGCGTGTAGTCTCCTACTGGATTAATACCTTGGTTCTCAAAAACTGAGGGAAATACTTACGCTACTTTGCTGCATCACCCTTTCCTCTTCAAGGGAAAACCAATGCATCTTCAAGAGGTAGCAGAGGGCTGAGTGTTTCAACTTTTCCCTTTGATCCTATCCTTCCCACTCGGTATTTAGGTTTTGATGCTTTAAAACAACATAAGATTCTGGCGAGAACGGCTGATAACTTCACTCATAATTTGTTGCTTAACCAATAACATGTTGTGGACACATATTGTCCTGCGCCTGCTCTCTTTGATTATCACAGCAAGGAAAGATATTTTGTTCTTGAGAGCGAGGCCCCAGCTCACAACGCAGCAGTTTTGGCGGCACGACATGCTGAGGCCTCCGCACCGAGAGCCATCGTGAGCTACCACACCGACTACTACCCTCCAGGCTACTGATCGATTACCAACTTAGGCCAAAAGCCTAAGCTTGGGGGAGTACGTGTTTCTCACCGACATTATATTCATACTCACACTTATTCTATTCGTCGGTGTTCACGCTTTTTCATTCTATGTTTTTCTTGCTTTCTTCTTGTATGTATGAAAAACTTCAGAAAAAACAAAAAATTAGTTGCATGCCTAGTAGTAGTATTAAAAAGAAAATCCAAAAAGATTTCCTTGTTCTTCTTTTGCTTGTTGGGAGCTTTCCCGTGTAAATAGGTTTTCTCGTTTTTGCATTTTATTTGCTTGTGGAAGAAAACCAAAAAATCCAAGAATATTTAAATGTGTTTCTCTGAATTTCTTTTCTTTTTATTTGAGTTGTACCAAGGAGAAGACTACGATGAAAATGTTGAGTGGCTCCCATATGAATAACTGTTGAACTAATAAAGAGCACATTTTACATTGTCTTCTTTTGTTGAATAAAATGTTTGCAGATTCCAGCTTAGTCCATGGCACTCTTGCACTGATATTTTCATATCATTCAGTCATGCAAGTGAAAGGCAATAATGACGATATTCGATGAACTGGCCATGGCAAAGAGAAACTCCTATGAACTCGACTTGTTCTATCTGTGTAAGTATGTTTAACCTAGTATCCATGCTGCAGCCCATCATGATTAAACATGTTTGCAATGGCAATTAGAGATTACAGTTTCTCATCCCATGCATTAGTAGCTAGGAGTGGATAATGATTTATCTTGGATATCAACATAGCGTTAAAATGATTGTGATGTAGTATGATGATATGGTATCCTCCTCTGAATGTTCAAGTGGCCTGACTTGGTACATGTTCATGCATGTAGTTGAATCAAAACCAACATAGCCTCTATAATATTTATGTTCATGGTGTTCATATCCTACCCATGCTAGTATCCAATGTTACTTATGCATAATGCTTGGTTATGATCATTGTTGCTCTCTAGCTGGCCGCTTCTCAATCTTAATTGCTAGCCTTCGCTTGTACTAAGTGGGAACTCTACTTGCACATCAAAACCTTTAACCCAAAGTTATTCCAGATGAGTCCACCATATCAACCTATATACGGTATTACCCTGCTGTCCTAAGTAAATTTGCATGTGCCACCTCTAAAAACTTCTAAAAATTTACTCTTTTTGTGTGCCTCGATCGTTCATGGAACGAGATGAGGTGGTCGATATCATCCGTGCTAAGCATGTTGTCCTCAGGTCGAGTGTTTATTCACTCGCCATCACACGAGGAAATGGGTGGTAATAGGGACGCCCAGTACCAAACTGCAAAGATGAAAAAGAGTTCATCTCTTAAATAATTAAACAAAAACTCCAAATGGAGTCAAAACCTTTACTTTTCGCTTGGGAACCGCCACTAGCTTGCTTAGCATGGAAGATGTTGATAACTAATGGTTGTGAAGTGAATAAGAAGGGCGCATGTCTCAAAATAATCATTTATCTCTGATTTAAAAATTGAGCTCTGGCACCTCTACAAATTACTGCTTCTCTCTGCGAAGGGACTATCTATTTACTTTTATGTTGTGTCACCACCTTCTATAAACAAGCGCCAGAAACTGAGTAGAGCATAGTGGTCATGATTTATGCATTGTGTATAGCTAAAGTTGGGTGCATTATGACTGGATCTTTTCTACCATGAATTACAATGTTTAGTCACTTCTTGAACTTTGGAGGTGCTTTGCATTTATGTTTTGCGGTCCCAGAAAGGGCTAGCGAGATACCACTTTTGTCATATTATATCATGGTTGTTTTGACAATGTGTTGCTTATTTGAGATATCGTATTATTGTTCGCTAGCTGATTATGTCATTGATATGAATCATTATAATCTTTAAGAGTAATTGTTGACATGGTTAGTGTCGGTGTCAAAACCAGCGGATCTCGGGTAGGGGATCCCGAACTGTGCATCTAGGCGGATGGTAACAGGAGGCAGGGGACACAATGTTTTACCCAGGTTTGGGCCCTCTTGATGGAGGTAAAACCCTACGTCCTGCTTGATTAATATTGATGATATGGGTAGTACAAGAGTAGATCTACCACGAGTTCAAGGAGGCTAAACCCTAGAAGCTAGCCTATGGTATGATTGTTGTTCCTACGGACTAAAACCCTCCGGTTTATATAGACACCGGAGAGGGCTAGGGTTAAACACTACTAGGAAAAGGCCTACTAATGGCGCACCAGTTTTGCCTACTAACGGCGCATCACTGGTGCGCCATTAGTAGCACGCCACTAGTAATTTTTACTAATGGCGCACCACTGGTGCGCCATTACTATCTGGTATACTAATGGCGCACCATCCAGTGCGCCATTAGTATATAACACCATGCGCCATTAGTGTGCCTCCCAGGGGCCATATTTAACCATGTGCTTTGGCACACTAATGGCGCACTACAGATAGATGCACCATTAGTATACTTGGCATACTAATGGCGCACTCTGTAGTGATGCGCCATTAGTATGAATATTAGGTTTTTTTTACTTTTCTGATTTTTGCACGTGTTACAAAATATATTATTTGACAGAATATAGACAGTAGCACACAGCAACAGCAGATTCATCGAATACAATAGAAGATTAGTCTCCGAATAGAATTCATCATATTAGTCTCCAAATTCAACAGACCGAACAAAGATAAAACATTACAAGTCTCAAGACCGCGAGTATCGAGTTTGTCGAAAGTAATACTAATCCTAACAAGTCCTACTAATCATCATCATACAACTTCTACTCGTTATTCATAACAAGTCATACGATCATCATCTTGATAGTCATCGAACCAACCCTACTTAATTGTTCTTAGCACATGATCATTAGTATTAGGCAGGACCTAAATACCCTATTTAAGCTAAAATAGCGTAAAACAATATAGACCCTGACTCTCCATTATGGAGAATGGAGAACATCCTGTCTCCAATTCTTGCGCTTCGCTTCCTTTTGCTTCCAAGAAGCTCCTTACGACTGTCCATACATTTTTTCCATCCTTTGATTTTCATGTCTCCACTTCTTTTAGAAATCTCGTATGGACAGTTGAGATTCGTAGGACGACCTGGCTGTATGTTCAAAATATCAACACTACCTTTCAGATACATCATATGAGGCACACAATTTTCTGGGATTATCTGTTGAAAAACATAGTAATAACTTCATAGTTAGCAATGATGTACTAGTTTTAGAAGTATGCAAAAGATGCACGGATGTCGTAAAAGTAAAAATCTTACCAGGGTATCTCCATGGTAGTTACCATAGTTGAACACATGCACTAGTGGCACGTATTTACCATAATGTTGAGGAGTTTGACTGTGGATAGTGTAATTCTCAATGTCAGTACAAAATCTGACCAGATGATTTTTCTCCTTGTAAGTTGTTAATTTGGAGCCATCGATTTAGTGGGTTTTGTCTACCATCTCCCACACATTCTTTGAACAATAAAAATAAGCTGTCAATGGAAATAAGATGTCAACTATTTTGAAATAAACAATATAAATTAGCTAATAACTATGTTTGAGAAACTCACATAGCGGTAGAACTGGAGGCGTATCAACAAGGACCCACTTGTCCATATTGTCTTGGTTGATGTCAAGATTACCAAGATCCATGGTGATAAGCATACCCTCATCAGAACCATACATCTTGCAAAATGCTTCCCAATTTTTGCAACCAAAATGGGTTACGCTCTTAGAATTATATAGATTTACTTCAAAGTCCACATCGTGATGAGTCCTTAGGTGAATTTTCTTTGTTTCAGAAATTTCATGGTCTTCAAAATCCATCTTCTCCAAGACATAGCGTCTTGCATGGCATGGGATAAGCTATACTCGAATTGTAAAAGATGAAAATTACACGTTGAAATAGTTGAAGTCATGCTTAATTATGAAAATAACACTTGTCGTCGTTGTGTACCGTTTCAACTTCGAAGGTCTCCTTGAGCTTAATGCTGAAGCGCCGATCATCGTCCAGGTGAGGCATGTCGCATAGACCTCGATCATCGTGGCACCAGTCGCACTCCGCCGGGAGACTTTCGTCGTCCGATGATGATGACGACATATCCTATGTTCGTAATTCAAAACTACGTCATTTAGGGTTTGTCGACACCGAGGCATCCTAAAAGCTAAGCTTTTATCATTTAGGGTTTGTCGACGCTGAGGCACCCTAAAAGCCAAAGCTTTCATCATTTAGGTTCTTATCGACACTGAGGCACCCTAAAAGCCAAGGTTTTATCATTTAGGGTTTGTCGATGTCGAGGCACCCTAAAAGCCTAAGCTTTCATCATAGGTTTTGTCGACGCCGAGGCACCCTAAAAGCCTAAGCGTACATCATTTAGGTTCTCATCGACACCGAGGCACCCTATAGAAGCCAAGTTAAGTTTTCATCATTTAGGGTTTATCGATGCCGAGGCACCCTAGGTTGGGCCTAATCACTTGGCACTAATCACTTGGCTCTATTGCCACCTATGTTGGGTTTATCATCTAGGGTTTATCGATGCTAACGAGAATTCTAAGTTGGGCCTAATCACTTGGCTCTATTGCCACCTATGGTTTAATGCAGCAAGAATGGCGGGGCAATTGATCCTACTTAACTAAGTACTAAGATACCCCGGCCCATGCATTAGTCGCAAGTACCCCATATGTCCTATTTTTAGCAAAGTCATGCTAAAATTCACGGAAAATTTCGGCATGACCTTTGCTGAAAATAGGACATATGGAGTACCCGAATTTGCTTGAACGGAAGTTAATCGACATTCCGGCAAACTCAAGGGCCTCTCGGGGTACAGCAGCAGCATCACAAGTTGACAAAATTCCCAAGTAGTACAGGAGCAGCATCACAAGTAGTACCAATGAACATATAGTCCAGCAACTTGAAAAAGCTGAAGTTCTCAGCATGAAGTAAACAGGAGTATCCAGAATAGTTATTTGCTTGATCTCAAGTTTGACATATATGATAGTGATAGATGTAAGGAGAAGAACAATGCCAAAGCCACAACCTCAAATCAGAACAAATAAAAACACAAACTACAAATTGATGCGATCTAAATATACTTTTCCCTTACAACAAAATAGCACTGTGATTTACAATGTAATACTCCAAGCTGAGCTGAATATTTTCAAAGGTGGGACTATTTAGTTCATGAAACATAACATAAAATTTTGTTTCCTCTTGTTCAGTAATAATTAGTTTTTTTAATGAATAACAATGGCATTTCATTTTTGCTGGTTTATTTAGAAACAACAGATCCCCAAGTCAAAAAACCAGAATCTTGGAACACTTCAGGAGCACTTGAATTTCAAATTCTGTTGGTTTCTGTTGTTTATATTTAAATAAACAGCACAACTTCAGTAACATGGAACTAAGAGCAGAATAGTTATTTGGAGCACTAGCTAGCCAGACACCACCAATTATCAAACTTAGTTGTTAGCTGAATATTTCAAAGCAGACTTAGGTACAGATGTCACCCATACTACCTTGGTTGGAACAGTCAATGCAATCTACTAGGACAGTAATAAGGCATGCATTTACAAGTTTAAGAAAAGTCTATAGATCTTGCTTCAGTTAATCTGCAAGGAAACCTATAGATCTTGCTCGAATGCAGTAGCAAACTGAAGATTACTGTGAATAACAGTGTACAGTAGCAAACTCAAACTGAATCCAGTAACCATCTGAATTTACAGTAAATTTTCTACTCCAATTTCAAGCCCAAACATCTGAATTACTTTAGCTAAGACTGTACATTTCTGAACTTGTTTCAATTGTTGAACATGTTTCAATTGGAAACCTCGACGGTGCACCAGGTGGAAGAGGAGAGCAGCAGGGGGAGAGGGGAAGCTCACCGGGTGGCACAAGGAGGCCGGCGAGAGCTTAGTAGCAGCAGAGGGTGGCCATGCCCGAGGGGGGGACGAGGGGGATGCAGCGGAGATGAGCTCAAGACCGGGGTCAGGGAGGACGAAGCGGAGCTTGTGGACTTGCCGCCGAGGTGCGGGGACGGCGATGGCCGCGGCTAACACGGCGACGAGGCTCGGGATCTGGCGGAGAAGGCAAGCGGGGGAGAGGGCGAGAGGGCGAGCACGATGGCGCGGCTATGGCGCCGGGCGGGCGGCGGAAGGAGGGGGAGCGCGTGAGGGTGTGGCGAGGGGGGATCGAAGTGGATCTGGCAAGGGAGGGACGAAGGGATCGGTCGAATTAGCAATGGCGCACCCCAGAGCGGCGCGCCATAAGTAATCTTTTTTTGATAGCAATGGCGCACCACCCAGAGGTGCGCCATAAGTAACTTTTTTTGCATAAGTAATTTATTATTATTATTTGTTGCATCTAATAATTTTTTAGAAAATGCATATGAATATGAAACATTAATAATTTTTTTATAAAAACAGTAATATTTTTTTAAAAATATCATAAAATTTGTTAATTGAAAATATTTATGAATCGAAAAAATATCATCAAATTTGTTATTTGAAAATATCATCAAATTTGTTATTTGAAAATATAAACAAATTAGTTTTTTTGGATTTTTAGTTGCATTCATTCGTGACGGTGGAGCGGGGGTGGGTGCGGGGGTCGGCGGCGGCGGTGGAGAGGGGGAGGGTGCAGTGGGTCGTCGGCGGCGGTGGAGCGGGGAAGGGTGCGGGGGGTCGTCGGTGGCGGCGTGGGTCGGGGCAGCGGGGGGAATTAGCTAGGGGGGCGAGGGAGAGGGATGAAGGGGATCTGGCGAGAGGGAGGGAATTAGCTAGGGGGAATCTTACTAATGGCGCACCTGCGGTCGGTGCGCCATTAGTAATCCTTTTTTACATAGCAATGGCGCACCGGGCAGAGGTGCGCCATTAGTAATCTTTTTTTTACATAGCAATGGCGCACCAGGTAGAGGTGCGCCATTAGTAATCTTTTTTTATATATAGCAATGGCGCACCAGCCAGAGGTGCGCCATAAGTAATTTTTTTTGTTGCAGGTAATAATTTTTTAGAAAATGAATATGAATATGAAATAGTAATATTTTTTTATAAAAACAGTAATAATTATTGTTTAACAACAATTGTAGTCTACACTTTTTTATTATTATTTTTTAAAAAATGAAGAGGGAAGAGGAGGCGCGGGTGGGATTGAGATCGTGATGGAGGGGGAATCGAGATCGAGATGGAGGGGGATCGAGATCGAGTGTCCTCATGAATATTCAATATTTTATCATATTGAATATGAAAAAATATCATCAAATTCGAAAAAATATTCATGAATTCAAAAAGTGCCCATGAAATTTAAAAATATTCATGATATCAAAATATATACTAATGGCGCACTTCTACAGGGTGCGCCCTTAGTAGTTTAAACTAGTAATGGCGCACTGTGAGGCGGTGCGCCATTAGTAGTTTTGCAAAAAAAAGAATAAAAAAATTCAGTACTGGCGCACTCCCTGTCTGGTGCTCCATTACTAGTTAGAACTAGTAATGGCGCACTTCGGTAGGATGCGCCATTAGTATGTATGTAAAAATGAAAAAAAAATTATCACTAGTGGCGCACCTGTTTTCTGGTGCGCCATTAGTGTCTTCCACACTAATGGCGCATCACCAACTGGTGCGCCATTAGTATATAGTAGTGGCGCACTGATACCCTGGTGCGCCGTTAGTGTCAATCCGATCTATAGCCCTTTTCCTAGTAGTGACAGAGTCAGTTACAATGGCAGGAAATCTACATATCCGTATCGCCAAGCTTGCCATCCACGCCAAGGAAAGTCCCTTCCGGACACGAGACGAAGTCTTCAATCTTGTATCTTCACAGTCCAGGAGTCCGGCCGAAGGTATAGTCCAGCTATCCGGACACCCCCTAATCCAGGACTCCCTCAGTAGCCCCCGAACCAGGCTTCAATGACGAGGAGTCCAGCGCGCAGATTGTCTTCGACATTGCAAGGCGGGTTCTCCAAATTCCGTGTACCTGTTGAATAATGTCCAGTTTCTTGTAGCGCTCCTTGGCTTCTACGCCCAATAATGGCCGTCTTCCACGTGTCAAACGAATGCGAAAAGTTAGGGTGTTTTTTTATATTTACACCCCTAGTCGCGTGAATGAGTCGCCTATTTAAGGGGACGAGGATTTAGATCCAAACCACACCTTCTTCCCTCCATGAGTATTCATCAGAGCGTATCCGACAGAGGTCCATTCTATCATGGCCGGCCGCCGGAGCTCCTCCTCTCGCCCTTCCAGCCCTCAGCCTGGAGATTGGAAGAGGTGCTCCATCCCGCACAGCGAGCTAGCGACGCTCTAGACCAAGGGATTTCTCCCCCCGGCCTATATGGTCCCAGTTCGAGCCGGACTTGCCACCTATAATGGCAGAGAGCAAGCGGAGAGCGCCCCCAATCCCTCCAAAGGAGAGCAGGTATGCCTTGTCCCTTACTTAATAAGAGGGCTCGGATTTCCAATTCATCCGTTTCTCCAGGGGCTCCTGGAGTTCTATGGCCTCCAGCTGCACAACCTCACGCCTGCCTCCATATTGCATATCGCGGGCTTTGTAGCCCTTTGCGAGCTATTTTTGGGCTGCGAGGCTCATTTCGCGCTGTGGAAAAGGCTATTCTGCCTTGTGCCCCGTTCTAAGAAGGGGTCAATATATCAAGTGGGCGGAGCTGAAGTGTGGCACATCACCGGGACCGGATATCTATCCGCAACCCCAAAGAAGGCGTCCGAAGACTGGCCTGAGGAATGGTTTTATATAGAGGACGTCCCGCTGGCGGATCCTGTCCGGATCGGCCTCCATGAGTTCGACAGTGCTCCCCTAAAGAAGCGCCTCAGTTGGTGTCCACGGAGCCCTCAGAAGGAAAGTGACAAGGACGTTCTTTACCTGAAGGGCTGGATAAGATTGTTAGCTCATTCCGGATTTACCATGATTGGGGTCATGGCCGCATGCATCATGCGAGGGGTGCAGCCGCTTTAGTATAGAGGCTGCCCCATGTGGGACTTCAACGGGGAGGACGACGCCACCCGCCATGGCCGTAAGGGGCCGGATTCGGCTGCCTCTCTAATAAAGATCTTGTCCACTTTGTACAAGGGAGAAGAGGAGGAATTTCTCCGCGTCAACCCATAGGGTGGATTTTCTATGTACAATCCCCCAAGTTGGGTAAGTGGACACTTTTACTTGCCCATCCGTTTTATATTCCCATTGTTAAATATTCAGTCTAACGACTTCAACGCAGGAACTGCCCTAGGCTGTTAAAGAAATAAACAGCCCTCCTCCACAACCCGAGGATCCGGGCCGGTTCCTCGACTCGTCCTCTCAAGAGGATCCGGACTTATCTGTGGAGCTGATTGATGGGGTGTTTCATCAATTGAGCAAGGACAACGCCTTGGTGGCCATTACGGCCGATTACCCAGGGCTACTCCCAGCCTCACAGGTAACTGAGACCGAAGTCCCAACACATTCAAAAGGGATCTAACCTCGCGTGTTTTCGATTGCCGTATGACAACCGTGTTTTGCCGGGGAGGTCCTTGAGACGGGAGGCCAAGCCTGCGGCGACTAGCCAACGAGGGGCGGCAAGGCCCTGCGGGCTGAAAAGAAGTGCGGTCCGGACTGAGACGCCGATGCAAATGTATAGCACGCCATCTTATTCCTAGGTGTTATTCCTTCAAGGCGTACTAATGCTCGTGCTCTCTTCAGGACGAAGAGACCTTGCCGGACTATATCCGGAGAGGTTGCCAATCGCGCCTCCACCAGCCAGGCTCCAAATCCTGGTCCGGAAGCGGAGGCGAACACGAGGCGCGCAACGAACGCTCCTCCGACAGAGGATGCGGATAGGCTGTCTGCCACCAATTCTGAGGTGGAGAGTGCCATGAACCACAGGCGTCACCGGACAGTTCTTCGCGACGCTTGTTTCTCCCAAGAGGCATTGGATGCCTTCAATTCGGGAGATGCGTACCTCCGTGCCGCTCAAAATGGTCTAGCCAGAGCCATGGAGCAATATGTAAAAGACATACGGGTAAGAATTTTTTTGGTAATTATATATATACCAGTAGCCCCGAGACTTGAAACAGTTAGAATAACTGATTTAAGGATCATTTGTTATGCAGGTTCTTACAGAAAAGAATACCCTACTGTCCCAGGAGCTGGAAGAGTGCAAAGCCCAACATGAGGAGGCACTAGCCGCGGCAGGGGAGCCCAAGGAGACCCCCTCTGGTAATATACGCTTTGAAAGATAAGTATTTTGCGAAGTGCGGCGTGGGTGCAAATATGACAAATGAAATTGCAGATGGTGCCAGATTAAATCCGGAAGAGCAACAACTCCGACGCCAGCAGAAGGCTGGTGAGAGCGTGCTGACCAAGGTGAGGCGGGAGAAGAACGATCTCCAAGATGCCAACACCAAGCTGTGCGTTGAACTGAAGGATGTTCGTGCCCAGCTGTTGGACTCCGTCAAGGAGAATCAGCGGTTTTGACGCGACATATATAGTAAGTGCTTAAACGAACTTTGAAAAAAGAGTTCGGTGAGGAAGTAGACTAACAGAGTAATGTCTGTAGGTATGCTAACAGGTTGTCCTGCAGAGGAAATGCCCGGTTCTACAGGTGACCTTCTTCCCGAGCTCTCACAACTGCATGAGCGAGTTCGGCAGGTGATGCAAAGCGTCGCCCAGGCCTTGTGGTCATCCCTCTCCATGCCCGAAGGCCTTGGAGAGCTTGTGGAGAAGCTGAAGGGAGCACGGAGGTGCTTCCGATTGTGGAAGATGTCAGCCTGCCGTCAAGGCGCCAGGGAGGCCTAGGCCATGGTGAATACGCGGTTCACGAAGGCTGACCCAAACCACATGGCCGAGGTCGGACCCGTGGGGCCCGATGGGAAGGAGATCCCTGTGAGATTATTATACGGCCAAGTAGAATTGGGCGCAAAGTATTCCCAACAGGACTGTAAACTAGACAGCATGTTAGATGGTATTGAAGAGGAATACAATCAGTCAGATTGACTATGTAATTCTAATTGACATGTGTAATGCCTTCTAGCCGGATTGTAGATCGTTTGTCATGGGCGACCTTTTCGCTTCAACCTCGGGACCTGACGGTCCGGAGTGTGTCCGAATACCCTCGCGGTTATATAAGAACAGGGGTATGCATGGAGACCAGTCGTAGGGGTCATTAGTGCTTGAACAGACAAGTGCCCAACTAGTTATGATATATTACATGGTTAGTAAGAAACATCTTCCAGGGAGAATGGTTCTGTTAGGGGTTCCTTTCCCTGGGAGGCATGCCCTAAAGTGCATGTCCATTCTGCGAAAAGGGACGCAGGAAAAACATCTGGGGGCGTATAGATAAATAAGTGAAAAAGATCATCTTTAGTTCACTAACCGAATATTCCCTTAAGAACGCTAGCTTTCGGCTTCACCGAGTCTGAGGTACACATCCGGCTGACCCGGCAGTAACAATCGCAGAGGTGCTCCCTTTACCACCTAGCTAAACAATCGGGAACGTAGGGGTAATCACAAGAGCCAGGCAACCTAGCTTGGCCAAAACTTAAGTCATATCGATGCATATAATGGTGAATAAAAGGTACATGCGGAAGTGTGACACATGTGTTGGGCATGAAGCCCGTATAAATAAGCTTCTGTTTAAGGAAGCCCCCAGGTTTAATGAGCGCGGATAGCGCATCACTGTATGAGCCTTTAAAGGCTATAAGAGAGAGAGAGAGAGAGGAGAAGGAGAGAAATGTAAGACAGAAAGTATATAAAAAATGGACAGAGGAAGGAGACGAACACAAAGTCCGGCGCTAGGCGTAGAATCTTCGGAGACGGGCTGCGTTCCATGGGTTCGGCTCGAGTCGGTTATCCGATGCATCTCGCAGGTGGTACGCTCCACTAGTCAGGACTTGGTCAATTATGAAGGGACCTTCCCACTTGGGCTTGAGTTTGTCCTTTTTCTTGCCCGGCAGGCGTAGAACTAATTCGCCAACGTTGTAATTTTTGGCCCGTACTTCTTTGCTTTGGTATCTTCGAGCCTGCTGTTGATAGAATGCGGAACGGGCTTTTGCCACGTCACGCTCTTCCTGCAAGGCGACCAAACTGTCCTACCGATCAAGCTCGGCTTCTCTTTCTTCGTACATGGGCACTCGAGGTGAGTCATGAATTATGTCGCAGGGCAAAACTGCCTTTGTGCCGTAGACCATGAAGAATGGTGTGTATCCGGTGGTGCGATTCGGCGTGGTCCATAGCCCCCAGAGTACGGAGTCGAGCTCCTCTATCCAGTGCGTATTATATTCCTTAAGGGACCGCACTAATCTGGGTTTGATGCCACTCATGATAAGACCATTTGCACGTTCGACCTGGCCGTTAGTTTGTGGGTGATAGACGGAAGCATAATCGAGCTTGATGCCCATGTTTTCGCACTAGAGTTTTACCTCATCGGCCGTAAAGTTCGTGCCGTTATCAGGGATGATGCTGTGGGGGACACCGTAACGGTTTACAACCCCAGATATAAAGTCTATCACCAGTCCGGATTCGGCCGTCTTAACAAGATTGGCTTCTATCCATTTGGTGAACTTATCCACCATGACCAGTAAGTATTTTTTTCTTGTGGGTTTCGCCTTTAAGGGGTCCAACCATGTCAAGCCCCCAGACCGCGAAGGGTCAAGTGATGGGGATAGTTTAGAGGGGGGTGGGTGGCATATGGCTTTGGTTTTCAAAAACCTGGCAACTGACACACCGTTGGACTAAGTCCTGGGCGTCTGCCCGGGTAGTCGGCCAATAAAAGCCTGTACGGAAGGCCTTGCTTACAAGGGACCAAGCTGCAGCGTGATGACCACCGAGTCCGGCATGAATTTCAGCCAGGAGGTTCCGCCCTTCCTCTTCGGAGATGCACCTTTGAAGGACTCCGGTAGCGCTTTTCTTATAAAGCTCTCCCTCATGGACTTTATAGGCTTTAGATCGCCGCACTATGCAGCGTGCCTCATTTTGGTCCTCGAGGAGTTCCTGGCTAGTAAGGTAGGCGAGGAATGGTTCTGTCCATCGGGCGATGACGGCCATTATTACGTGGGCTGAAGGTGTTATTTCATTGGCAGAGCCTCCAATTATGTCAGAGTGTTCGGTGTCGGGCAGTGCGGTTGGGTCCGGGCTGTTATTGCCGGGTTCCCCTTCCCATACTATGGGTGGCCTGAACAGCCTTTCCAAGAAGATGTTGGGGGGGACTACATCGCGTTTTGCACCGATGCATGCCAGGACATCTGCCGCCTGATTATTTTCCCGGGCTATATGGTGAAATTCGAGCCCTTCGAACCGAGCTGATATTTTTAGGACGGTGTTGCAATAAGCTGCCATTTTTGGATCCTTGGCATCGAAGTCTCCATTTATTTGGGGTATTGCGAGGTTCGAGTCCCCGCGCACCTCTAGGCGTTGAATGCCCATGGATACTGCCATCCGGAGACCATGTAAAAGGGCCTCATATTCGGCTGCATTGTTGGAGTCTGTGTACATTATCTGGAGTACATATTGAACTGTGTCTCCTGTGGGTGACGTCAAAACGATGCCAGCCCCTAGACCGGCCAACATTTTGGAGCCATCGAAGTGCATGACCCAGTTTGAATATGTGCCGTACTCATTAGGGAGTTCAGCCTCCGTCCATTCTGCGATGAAGTCGGCCAAAACTTGCGACTTGATAGCTCGCCGTGGCTTGTAAGTTATGTCGAATGGGAGGAGCTCAATGGCCCATTTTGCAATCTGGCCCGTCGCGTCGCAGTTGTTTATAATATCGTTACGTGGCACTTCCGAGGCTACTGTTATTGAACACTCTTGAAAGTAGTGTCGCAGCTTCCGGGATGCCATAAATACCACGTAAGCAATCTTTTGATAATGCGGGTACCGTGACTTGCACAGAGTAAGGACAGTGGACGCATAGTAGACCGGCTTTTGAAGGGGGAATTTGTGTCCGTCCGTTTCTCATTCGACGACAAGCACTGCACTTACGACCTGATGGGTTGCTGCAATGTATAATAGCATTGGTTCGCCAATGTTTGGCGTGGCCAGGACTGGGTTTGTTGCCAAGATGGCTTTTATTTTGTCGAGTCCGGCCGTGGCTGCATCCGTCCACTCGAAGTGTTCGGTGCGCCGAAGGAGGCGGTAAAGGGGTAGGGCCTTTTCTCCCAAGTGGGAGATAAAGCGGCTTAGAGCCGCCACGCATCCGGTTAATTTTGTATTTGTTTGAGGTCCTTCGGGATATCCAATTGTGACAGAGCTCGGATCTTGGCTGGATTTGCTTCAATTCCTCTACCGGATACAATGAAGCCCAAGAGCTTTCTAGCTGGAACGCCGAAAACGCATTTTTCCAGGTTGAGCTTGATGTCGTATGTTCGAAGGTTACCGAATGTTGGCCTCAAGTCGTCTACTAGAGATTCGACATGTCTTGTTTTAACGATCACATCATCTACGTATGCCTCCACTGTTTTGCGGATCTGGTTTGCCAGACATGTCTGAATCATGCGCTGATATGTTGCGCCGACGTTTT
Organism: Triticum urartu; assembly: GCF_003073215.2. NCBI lineage: Eukaryota > Viridiplantae > Streptophyta > Magnoliopsida > Poales > Poaceae > Triticum > Triticum urartu. The sequence goes on from NC_053026.1 coordinate 487,153,514, forward strand.
TGAGCCTGAAGGGCATTGTGTTGAAGCAGAATGGGCCGTATGGTGTGATGAATGTCGTTGCGGCTTGGTCTGACTCTGCCATCTTTATTTGATGGTAGCGGGAGTATGCGTCGAGGAAACACAACGAATCGTGTCCTGCGGTAGCATTGATAATTTGATCGATGCGGGGGAGAGGGAAGGGATCCTTTGGGCAAGCCTTGTTAAGGTCTTTAAAATCAACGCACAGGCGCCAGAATTTGTCCTTCTTTGGTACCATCACTAGGTTTGCTAGCCAGTCCGGGTGTTTTATATCTTTGATGAATCTGGCCTCCAGTAGCTTGGCTAGTTCCTCTCCCATGGCCTGTCTCTTAGGTTCAGAAAAACGCCGAAGAGCCTGTTTGACTGGATTGAATCCTTTTTGGATATTTAAGCTGTGTTCGGCCAGCCTGCGTGGGATTCCTGGCATGTCTGAAGGGTGCCAGGTGAAAATGTCCCAGTTCTCTCGTAGGAACTCTCGCAGTGCGGCGTCTACATCAGGGTTTAACTGTGCTCCGATGGAAGCTGTTTTATTGGGGTCTGTTGGATGGACCTGGAATTTGACTATTTCGTCCGCCGGTTTAAAGGAGGTGGACTTGGATCTTTTGTCGAGTATCACATCGTCCCTATTCACCGTGGAGCACAACGCAGTCAGTTCCTCAGCCGCTAGGGCTTCGGATAGCGCCTCCAGGGCTAATGCGGCTGTCTTGTTTTCGGCGCGGAGTGCTATGTCCGGATCACTAGCGAGAGTGATGATTCTGTTAGGCCCGGGCATCTTAAGCTTCATGTACCCGTAATGGGGTGTTGCTTGGAAGATTGTAAATGCTTCCCGCCCTAGCAGAGCGTGATATCCGCTACTGAACGGGGCCACTTGGAACGTGACCTCTTCGGACCTGTAATTATCCGGCGTGCCGAACACCACATCTAGTGTGATTTTTCCTGTACAGGGCGCTTCCCCACTGCGGATTATTCCTCTAAAGGTTGTGCTGCTTCGCTCAATGCGGTTCCAATCTATTTCCATTTTTTGAAGGGTTTCCTCATAAATGAGGTTCAATCCGCTGCCGCCATCCATGAGTACCTTGGTAAGACGAAAGCCGTCCACTATTGGACTGAGGACCAATGCGGCTGGTGCTCGGGCTGTTCGGAATTTAGGTTCATCACTGGCATTAAAAGTAATAGCCGTGTCACTCCATGGGTTTATTGTTGCTACTTGGTAGACTTCGGCAAGGCTGTGGAGTGTTCTTTTTCGCATATTATTTGATGCAAAAGTCTCGAAGACTGTTGATACCGTACTGGTGTCTCTGGGTGGCTTTCTGTGGCTTCTAGAATTAGAAGATCTTTGCCAATTTTTGCCACCTGCCGGAGTATCCAACATGCGCTAAGGCTATGAGTTGGTGTGGTGCCCTCTACACTATGAATTTTACAGGGTCCATTAAGCCATCCTCCTAGCACGGTTCCGTGCCCTGTAGAGGGCTTTTGCTTTTTGGTATTGAACCTGGGTGTCTGGCGATGATGCACCCTTTTATTTCGGACTGGGTTGGTATTCAAGGCCGGATTGTCCCAAAATTTATTTTGGTTTTCCAGGCGCTTTCCATCGCATAGTACTTTCCTACTATGGACGCCAAGTCAGTGAAGCGTGTAATATCACGGCGACTTATGGCGTTGAGGACTCCCTTGTCCGTGCAATTATTGCAGAAGAATGAAATTGCGTCTTCCTCGCGACAGTCCTTTATCCTGTTCATAACCAGGAGGAATCTGGCACAGTAATGATGTACTGTTTCTTCGGGCTCTTGCCTAATTTGAAATAGATCACTTATGTACAGGTGGGTGGGTGGAACCAAATCCGAAACCTCACCCAATCTGAGACCCAGGGGCCAAGGAGTCTCCGAACTCGGAAGTTTGGATTCTTGGATGCTGTCCAATGCATCTAGCCCGTCGCCCGACTTTAAGTTCAGGTCTTGAGTGATGTCCTCCCCTCCGCGGGTATCCGGCTTGGAGGGATCGGGAATCCAGACATAGCTAGTCCTTAAGATAGATGAAGGGTCGCCGCACTGTCCCTCTACCACGGCAACGTGATGGGTGACCTGGGGAGAGTTAATCTCTCTCAGATCGGGTTTAGGCCCAATCTGGTCATAATCCGTAGCGACTCCCATGGCGGCGAAGCGATCCAAGAGCTCGTTTAGGGAAGAGAGCTCCATTGGATCTAGCTGCTCGGCGAATTCCGAGCTGACGTGAAGATTGCTTTCCATGACCCGAGAGGTCATCGTCGGCGCAGCAGCCGAACGGGCGGTCATAAGGAAACCACCTAGTCTGAGAGTCTGGCCGACAGCCAAAGCTCCCTTAGGAATGGTGCTGTCTTTAAAGACGGGATGAGGCATCCTTCCTGATGGCGACGACACAGAGGAACTCTCAATGAAAGCACCACTGTCGGTGTCAAAACTGTCGGATCTCGGGTAGGGGGTCCCGAATTGTGCGTCTAGGCGGATGGTAACAGGAGGCAAGGAACACAATGTTTTACCCAGGTTTGGGCCCTCTTGATGGAGGTAAAACCCTACGTCCTGCTTGATTAATATTGATGATATGGGTAGTACAAGAGTAGATCTACCATGAGATCAAGGAGGCTAAACCCTAGAAGCTAGCCTATGGTATGATTGTTGTTCCTACGGACTAAAACCCTCCGGTTTATATAGACACCGAAGTGGGCTAGGATTACACAGAGTCGGTTACAATGGTAGGAAATCTACATATCCGTATCGCCAAGCTTGCCTTCCACGCCAAGGAAAGTCCCTTCCGGACATGGTACGAAGTCTTCAATCTTGTATCTTGACAGCCCAGGAGTCCGGCCGAAGGTATAGTCCGGCTATCCGGACACCCCCTAATCCAGGACTCCTCTAGTTAGTTATAATGCTCGCTGAAAACTTGCGTGTTGTTTAAGTTTATTTATGCAAACAAGAGCAAAAGAGTTCGTAAAATTTTTCTTTCTCAATTTCAGTTTATCAACTGAATTACTTGAGGACAAGCAAAGGTTTAAGCTTGGGGGAGTTGATACATCTCCAACGTATCTACTTTTTCTCACGCTTTTCCTCTTGTTTTGGACTCTAATTTGCATGATTTGAATGAAACTAACTCCGGACGGATGCTGTTTTCAGTAGAACTACCATGGTGTTGTTTTTCTGCAGAAATGAAAGTTCTCGGAATGGAACGAAACTTTGCGAGGATTTTTTATATTAGTAATAAGAATTTCTAGAGCCAGGACCCACCAGAGAGGGGGCCCTGGGTGTGCACAACCCACCAGGGCGCCCCCCCTCTCCTGGCTCGCCCATGTGGGTTATACCCACCTGGTGGCCCCGCTGACGACGACCCTGATACTATAAATTCACATTATTCCAGAAAAAATCAGGAAGAAAGGATTATCGTGATCGATGAGACGGAGCCACCACCAAGCCCTGTCCTTCCTCGGGAGGGAAGATCTGGAGTCTGTTTGGGGCTCCGGAGAGGGGCATCTTCGTTCTTTGTCATCACCAACCAATCTCCATCGCCAATTCCAAGATGCTCCCCACCGGGAGTGAATAATTCCATCGTAGGCTCGCTGGTCGGTGAGGAGTTGGATGAGATTCATCATGTAATTGAGTTAGTTTTGTTAGAGCCTGATCCCTAGTATCCACTATGTTCTTAGACTGATGTTACTATGACTTTGCCATGTTTAATGGTTGTCACTTTGGGCCCGGGTGCCATGATTTTAGATCTGAGCTGTTTATGAATTCATCATTATATCCATCTTTTAGATCCAATATTGCAAGTTATAGTCACCTACTACGTGTTATAATCCAGCAACCCCAGAGTGACAATAACCGGGCCCAATCCCGGTGATGATCGTAGTTTGAGGAGTTCATGTATTCACTATGTGTTAATGCTTTGTTCCAGTTCTCTATTAAAAGGAGGCCTTAATATCCATTAGTTTCCAATATGGACCCGCTACCACGGGAGGGTAGGACGAAAAGATGTCATGCACGTTCTTTTAATAAAGCACGTATGACTATTTACGGAATAGATGCCTACATTATATCGATGAAATGGAGCTAGTGTCGTATCGCCTAGGTTATAACTGTCACATGATGAATATCATCCAATAAGTCACCGATCCAATGCCTACGAATTTATCTTATATTGATGTTGCTACGTTACTATTGCTATCATCACTGTAACACTTGCTACCAAATTACTGCTATCATTGTTACTGTTACCGTTGCTGCTGTCACTGCTATCAAACTATCAAATTACTTTGCTACTGATAACTTGCTACAGATAATTAATCTCCAGGTGTGGTTGAATTGACAACTCAGCTGCTAATACCTTCTAATATTCTTTGGCTCCCATTGTGTCAAATCTATAAATTTGGGTTGAATACTCTACCCTTGAAAACTGTTGTGATCCCCTATACTTGTGGGTTATCACAGGGCTTCATACTCAGATGCATTGGTAGTACAAGGGAACATCAATCTTAAGACATAACAAAATTTGTCACCTCGTGGGGAAGTCAAAATAACTCCAACCCCGAGCCTTCTAATTGCCTGGATCCATCAAAGTGAATAGTCCAATATGTGCTATCCGGCTTCTCCTTAGGCATCTGCAACGCTATCTAGTCATTGATGAAATCCACAAGTGCTTGAGACTTGATGGCTGCCCGAGGCATGTACTTCAAACTATGGGGTCCAAGCTCAATAGCCCACTTGACAACCCGACCTGTGGCTTCTCTGTTTTGAATAATATGCCCAAAAGGAGCAGAACTGACCACAGTGATGGGAAGACCAAAGAAGTACTGCTTCAGCTTATGACTAGCCATGAACACTCCATACACCAGTTTCTGCCAATGTGGATAGCTCTTCTAGGATTCAATGAGTACTTCACTGATATAATAAACCGGCCGCTGAACCGGATATTCCTTGCCTGCTTCCTTCCATTCCACAACAATTGCCACACTGACAGCTTGGCTATTAACAGCCACATATAACAGTAAGGGCTCCTTATCAATAGGAGCTGCAAGGATCTGTTGCTTAGCCAACTGCTTTTTCAATGCCTCAAACACCTGATCAGTAGCATCACTCCGAATAAAGTGGTCTATTTTCTTCATCATCTGATACAGAGGGATAGCCTTTTCATTCAACTGGCTTATAAACCGGCTTTAGGCCGCAATACGACCCGCCAGACGCTAGACATCATTAATACATGCCTTCTTAGACAAAGAAGTTATAGCCTTGATTTTCTCTGGGTTAGCTTCAATGCCTCTTTCAAAACCTGAAAACCCAAGAGCTTGCCTGCTGGCACACCAAAGACACACTTGGCCGGGTTAAGCATCATCTTGTAGACCTGGAGATTGTCAAAGGTCTCTTTCAAATCATCTATCAAGGTCCCCTTATTCCTGGATTTCACAACAATATCATCCACATAAGCATGAACATTGCGGCCAATCTGGTCACGAAGGCAATTTTGAACACATCCCTGATAAGTTTCCTGGGCACTCTTGAGCCCAAATGTCATAAAGACATAGAAGAAGGCTCCAAAGGGAGTGATGAAGGTTGTCTTCTCATGTTCCTTCACTACCATCTTGATCTGATGATACCCAGAGTAAGCATCCAAAAAGCTCAAACACTCACAACCCGTTGAAGCATCAACAATCTGATCAATACGAGGGAAAGCAAAAGGATCAGCCGGACATGCCTTATTCAGGTCCGTGTAATCCACGCACATGCGCCAAGTGCCATTTTTCTTAAGTACCAGTACTGGGTTAGCCAACCATTCAGGGTGAAAAACATCAATTATGAACCCAGCCACCAAGAGCCGGGCCACTTCCTCACCAATGGCCTTACGCCTCTCTTCATTAAAACGACCAAGGAATTCCTTGACTTGTTTAAACTTTGGATCAACATTGAGAGTGTGCTCAGTGAGTTCCCTTGGTACACCTGGCATGTCTGAAGGCTTCCATGCAAAGATGTGCCAGTTCTCACGGATGAACTCGAGGAGCGCGCTTTCCTATTTCAGATCCATATTAACACTGATACTGAACTACTTGGATGAATCGCCAGGAACAAAGTCAACCATCTTAGGGTCGTCTGCCGACTTAAACTTCAACAATGGGCCAGGCTCTGTGGTTGGCTTATTCAAAGGAGTCATATCTGCCAGGTCAACATTATCTTTGTAAAACTTCAACTCCTCTATTGCACAGGTAGTCTCAACATAATCGGCATTGCCCTCTTCACACTCCAAAGCTATCTTCATGTTGCCATGCACAGTTATGGTACCCTTATGACCCGGCATCTTAAGCTGCAGATAAATATAACAAGGTCGTGCCATGAATTTAGCATAAGCTGGCCGTCCAAACAGAGCGTGGTAAGGCCTCTTGATCTTGACCACTTCAAAAGTCAGTGTTTCAGCTCTGAAATCATTATCATCTCCAAAAGCAACTTCCAAAGCTATCTTACCCACTGGGTACGCCGACTTACCAGGCACCACTCCATGAAAAACAATAGAGAACGGCTTAAGATCCTTATTAGTTAAATTCATACGGCAAAAAGTATCATAATAAAGGATATTGATGCCGCTGCCTCCATCCATGAGCACTTTAGTGAACTTGTACCCTCCAACCTGAGGAACAACCACCAAAGCCAACTGACCCGGATTGTCAACCCGGGGTGGGTAATGCTCACGGCTCCATACAATAGGATGTTCAGACCATCGCAAGTAATGAGGGACTGCCGGCTCAACCGCGTTTACTGCCCTTTATGAAAGTTCTGGTCCCATTTGCATAAACTTGTGGTAAACACATCCTACTGAGCACTATTCATTTGCTTTGGATTACTCTGGTAACCAGACTGTTGCTGCTGATTCCCTTAACTAGGTTGCTGATTAAAACCACCTTGATTGCCTTGGCCCTGAAAATCGGAGTTTGAGCCGCCACCTCCTAAGCCAGGTCCATGAGAGCCGGATCCTGAACTGTGATTCGGGACATGATTATTCTGGAAAAGATTGGAATTTCTATACTCCCTCGTGATGAAGCAAACCTTCCATAGATGATTAGCCAGCTTCTCTTTGCGTACCATGCTTTGGCAAGGCTGGTTCATCATGCCTCGAGGTTGAATTTCACTTGTGTGCGTCGGTCCTAAACAAACGGTTTTTAACCCCTTTTCGCGACGGCATTTGGAACCGTCGCCAAGTGAGTGTGGGCGATAGGGGGGTCCTCCCCACATGACCCAGAAACCATCGGGGATAGGGCCCCTACAGTACTCCTACTCGTTTCTGCTCGCATTTCCATCGCAGTCGGTATTCTGTTGTGCTACGTTTACGATGCGCGACCCATCACAAACGGTTCACTATTATAGAACGTGTATGATGTGTGGCCCATCACAAATGGTTCATTGTTAAGAAGATTAGCTCATCATCGTATGAGTGTCGGATAGGAGTACGAAATGTCAGAACATCGTAACATCGTCGTACATGAAAACTATCACACACGCTATTCTGTGGTGCAACATTTACGATGCATACTTCATTAAAAACAGTTCATGGTTGCGAATCGTGTACGATAAGGCAACTAACACAAACGTTTAGTTTTCCTGCACCGTTTGTGATATTGTCTGACATGGCGCACGCTTTGGAAACGGCAACTGTGTGCATGCTTGCACACGTTTCCTCTCGGTGAACTGTCTCGGATTATGGTGTATATCGCAAACGTTTGTGTTTTACCAACTGCGTGTGACGTAACAACCTGGAGAGCGTAATTTCATCGTAATTTAATTGCTACTATTTCAAATTGTACTGAATTTGAATTTGAATTTGACTGTATGCTAAAACTTTATTCATATCAATCAGGTTCAAACAACCAATGCATTACTCTATTCATAGGTACATATGTTTAGGAATTACATAAGAACCAAATAAAGAATGATGAACCACAGTTGTATACTTGTACTACTAAAGACGGTAAAGAAAGAGGCGAAATATATTCTCGTTGCTGAACAAGGTGAAGCAGAATGCCCATATTGTGCCCTCCTCCATGCAGAAGGCACGCGCGACTCTAGTCCAACCCCTTGTGATGGCCGACCGCCCATCCTTCACGGTCTTCATGAAAACATCTAGATAATCATCATGTTCTGGTAGAAATACTTTAACCTTTGCATGCCCACCAATCATGTAGTTTTAGAGGTAATCTTGAGTAAACTGCTTTGGCAACCACTGCAAAGGAAAAAGATTCAGACATTGTCATCTAACACAACTCATTATGGGCAGTAAAAAGAAGGCTGCAGAGTTCTTACTTACCATCCTGCAGTCCACCGTTGTCTTGGATAAAGTGTAAACAAATAGTTTAATTGCCATCTTTGGACCCATTTTACTAACAATCTTTATCAGCTTCCTCACTTGATGCTGGTTCATCGATATCTCATTGCCCCATACGCAGAAATGGTCGAAGTGCGGATCTTTACCTATGACATTTGTACCTAATAGCACCAAGTTAATATTAGAAGCTAAATAGCAAATTGCACAATGATGTAGTACAACACTCTTTTATAATATGTCTATATACATCCATATGCCGTAGTCCATTTGAAATCTCTAAAAAGACAAATATTTAGGAACAGAGGGAGTATCTTATAACACCCAATATACTCACATATTAGATGAATTAACATCTTATATTATGGGTCAGAAGGAGTTTAGTGAATTCCTACAAATTATCGGCTGATTAACTACTGCTGTATCCAGGGGTTACAGTTAGTTTGATATAGTTCGGGCTCAAATAGCCCTAAAGTATATCTAAACATGAGGGCTAGTTTGAGCTAGTTGCATCTATAACCCACCCAAAAAAACTATCCAACCCAAGAGGTGCTAACTGGAGCTAGTTCTCCTAGTGCATTTATTGTCAACCTAACACTGCCATCCAAATAACTCTGTGGATGGAGTTAGTTTAGGGTTAGTAATGAGCTAGAAACTAACTCTAACCTCTAGCTAAGTTGAGTACCCAAAAAGGGTTGTCTTGTTGTTGTTGCTGCTGCTGCTCTTATACGTATATCTAGACGTCATTAGAACATTAATGTAACACTCTTCCTTGTTGCTATGTAGCCTAGGATTGCATATTTATACATTAAGTACAATGCATCCTGCTATGTAGCCTCAGATATATTACATATGGCCCTAGTTAACCTAACGATAAATGGGTTGCAGATATATTCAGTTAAAAGTCCGATTCACCGATTAGTCCCTTATCAGTCGCCGACCTATATGGTACCAGCTACCGATATCCTGAATAGTGAGAAGATATAAGCCATGGGATGAAACTAACCTCGATGGAAAACATCAGTCATTCCCAAAATTGTCATGTGTAGGTACATCGAGAGGCATGTTAAGCACAACAGGTTAAAAATCTACCAAAATTATACATGGCAGACAATATAATCTACAAAATATAGCTTCAATGTGCAGGGTTAAGCATGCTAGTAAAGCAAAACAAGTGGAAAGGTGTGGTAACTGCAACAGGCCTAACATTTAACAACAAGCAAACATAGTCATTCAAACTGGTATTGTGCTATTCTAAGTACACTGGTTATTGTTAAATAAAAATGAAAGGCGTCTTAACTACAAGATGTAACAACCAAATGTAGTCATTCATAGTGGTATTGTTGAAACTAGTACTGATGAAATTGAACTGCACAGTTCATACTTGCACATATAGAACATCACGTTGTGAATAACTGGAATAAACAAGGCATACTACGAACAACCAAAGATAGCATTTAAAACTGGACATATGCTAACTACAAACAACTAAACAATAAAAAAACTTTAAAAGAGGTATATGCTATCTATAACAGGCTTAACAGCAAGCAAATATATGCATTCCTATCGGTATGTTTAAAACTGGACAGATGAAATGTACTGCACAGTAAATAATTGCACGTATAGAGCATCACATTGTGAACAACTGAAATAAATAAGGCATACTGCAAACAACCAGATATAGCAATTAAAACTGGACATATTATCACTACACTACAAAAGGGACTTGACAAAACAAATCATGGGTTTCCACCTGTGAAGAGGCACGGGAAAAAATCATGGCTTTCCTCACTTGTCGCAGAGGGGCTCCTTCCCCTTGGAAGAGCACGGCTATAGGGGGCACTCCCTGATGTCGCAGATGGGCGCTTTCCCCTTGGAAGAGCAGATGGGCACTTTCCCCTTGAAAGAGCCGGAGAGGGTGTCCTCCTCGTGTTCGCCGTCGATGAGGTCTGACTTGGAAGTTGTGGATCCCAAGCCAGCGTCGCAGAACGTGTCCTTCAGAAATGACAAAAGGGGCTTGATGGCGATGTAGAATTGCAAATTGTTGACAGCGAGCCAGAGGAGATCAATGGCGAGACCATGGATGAGATTGACGGCGGTTGAACCCCAGGGGTTGGGGTGGGCCACTTAACCTATGATATAACCCGCCTCAGGCCGTCACTGTCGGTGACCTCGATGTCATAGCCGGTGGCCATGACATGCCCGCATACTCTAGCCCGCTGCTTGAGTGTGTGCTGCCAGTAATGGTCATCAGCATCCTCGGTGACGTCGAGTGAAGAGACCAGTATGCACCTCTTTTGGGCCAGTCGCTCCTCAAGCTCCATGGGAAGCGTAGCCGGGCTTAGGCTACGACACTCTGGAGTGGGGGTGGGGATAGGGATGGGGATATGTGGGAAAGGGGGCGTTTGGCAGGCTTCATCTAAGAAACTCAGGGCGTCCTGGGTATCCAGATCTGTGGGTAAGCGGCACGGGCAAACCGGCAGATGTTGACAATGGAGGCCTTGTGGCGGCGGCAGCGGCGGCGGAGACCTTGCTAGGGTTTTGAGCGAGGGAGGGTGTGTGTTTGTGTGCGCATGCCCGAGGAGGTTTTGGTGTGTGTGTGTGTGTGGTGGGGGGGCACGGGGTGTTTGAGGAAATGAAGCGGGCACTGAAAATTTTACTACCCGGGAGTCAAACACGGGAGTGAAATGCCGGGCTATTAAATTTTCTGATGATAGTGCATCGCACACGGTCTGGAGATAACAACCGTGTGTTATGAAATAGAAAAACCCTCGAGGAGGGCATATATTTTCTAGGGATGCAGGCGGGATTGGGAATAAAAAACATCGCACATGGTCCGGAGATAACAACCGTGTGTTATGAAACAGAAAAAACCGTCGAGGCGAGCTGATATTTTTAAGAGGGGCGCCTCGTCGAGCCCAATGTACTATGAGGATGTGTGCGTGACAGGGGCATCGGCATGGCACACGGTTAGTTTGAGTGAACCGTGTTTGTTGCGTCATCCGACTTGTCTAATGTTCATAAATTTGGTGAAAAATGATGTGGGAGAGGGTCAGAACACGAACACACTTGCATGTGGACCCAATTTATGTATCAAAAGGGTGGTTTGACTTTCAAATACCAAATGCAACTTCGATGTGGCACCTCTCTCGTAAAGCACACGGTATTGCTTGCCCCAACCACACGCCTCTCGTGTCGGCATGAATTGGGAATCCTAAGCTATGAATGCATGCTCCCTCCCCCCCAACCGAGGTTCACCTACCAAAGTGCGAAGTAGCAACCCCCCCCCCCACACACACACACTTTCAGTCGGTGGGCCAGAGAGGCATATCTCACCAAGATGGATCGTAAAACGGACCAAGAATAATGCACCTTGGTCGTACAACCTCTCTCTTGCTGTTGGTCAAAGTGATGGCCGTCCATGCGACCCCAGAGATGGGCTAGCTCGCCAATAATCAGGCAAGTAGCTAGTCCCCGAAGACAAACAGTGCATGCGTGTGGCCCAAACATATGTATGGAGAGGTGTGTTTTTGAGTAACAATGAAACAACTTTGACGTGGCACCGTGATTTCGAACTAGAAATCCCCACACTGAGTGAGGGTTAGGTTGACGATGCATATGTATATTACACCACACTTCAAGCCAACGACGGGGATTCATGCATGCACACGTGCATAGTATGTGTTCTCAAACTTAAGGTCTGAATCTCACCATGACCTATACTACGATAACACGAACCAAATGAAGAATCCGCCATGGTAACATATCTTTATGTTGGTCAAGGTGATCATGGATGTCCACGCGGGCCCATGAATATATAGGGTTGTCGCCGATAACCACACGAGGGAGTGTACCATTTGAAGGAAACCACTACATGCATATGGATGGAGGTGATGCGTGCATGCATGTTTGAATACACAACATTGATGTGGCGCGTGCGTAAAAAATAGAACACTAGCTAGCTCCCCACACAGAGCGAGAATGGTTCATGATGTGTCGTTGTACTAGCCACTTCGACTCGATGGGAGGGGTTCATGCGTACACATGCATGTGTGTGTGCTCAAACTATATCATGCATGTCATCCGAGAGCAAAAATAATAAGCCCCTCCTAAGTCAAATTAACATGTCTTTTTGTTGGCCAAAAAGTAGTGATGGACCAAGCAGGCCCACAGATGGAAAGCATCGATATCACTGATAACCGTTTAAGTGGGTGCGAGAGGACAACCACCACCGCTTTGCATGTGGGCCAAACATATATATGTTGAATACTCAAAATGCACAACTTTGATGTGCCACATGCCTCAAAACCGTAAACCATGCACCCACACAGAGTGAGGTTCATCAAGCGTACTACATATGATGGTCGTCCCCTTACCCCCTCTTCACAGCATACTTTATGCTCCTATCGTAATATATGTACAACCCAAAAGAATCATCATCGATGGTGAAATTAATTAACCTCTACCGATGTAGGTCAAATTGACGCATGCATCGACGATGCCCTCGTGGGCCCACAGATGGAAGCGTCCCACGTGAGTGTCCTAGCTAGGATATGCATGTGGCCCAAAAAGGTGTTGTGTGATGTTTGAATAGCCAATTTCACAATTTAGATGTGGCACCTGCCCCGGAAACTAAGAAGTCCCGACACTGAGTGAGGTGAGCTTATTCACGGGCGCGTACGCTTAGTATATATGCTAGTCCCCTCCCACCTCTTCGACGCGTACTATATACCATCATAACACAAACAAAAAAGATTCTACCTTGTTGGTCAAATTGACCTCACTGCCGGCTGTTCGTCAAAGTGATGGACGACGACCTCCCGGGCCCATAGAAAGCATCACACGTGATTATCGAGTGTCGTGTAGGACAACCATCGACTGCATGTGGCCAAAACATTTATGTATGAAAGGGATGTCTAATGTTTTAAATAATGATTTCACAACACTGATGTGGCACCGACCTGCCTAACAAAACGGCCAACCCACACGGTGGCTTGATACGTCTCCGTCGTATCTATAATTTTTGATTGTTCCATGCCAATATTATACAACTTTCATATACTTTTGGCAACTTTTTATACTATTTTTGGGGACTAACATATTGATCCAGTGCCAGTGCCAGTTCCTGTTTGTTGCATGTTTTTTGTTTTGCAGAATATCCATATCAAACGGAGTCCAAACGGGATAAAAATAGACGGAGAATATTTTTGGAATATTTGTGAAATATGGAAGAAAAATCAACGCGAAAAGGTGCCCGAGGGGGCCACGAGGCAGGGGGCACCTGCCCCCCTAGGCGCGCCCTTGACCCTCATGGGCCCCCTGTAAGGCGGTTGCTGCTCTTCTTTGGCCGCAAGAAAGCTATTTTTTCGAAAAATATTGAAGAAAAAGTTTCAATCCAATCGGAGTTACGGATCTCGGGATATATAAGAAACGGTGAAAGGGCAGAATCTGAGAACGCAGAAACAGAGAGAGACAGAGAGATAGATCCAATCTCGGAGGGGCTCTCGCCCATCCCACGCCATGGGGACCATGGACTAGAGGGGAAACCCTTCTCCATCTAGGGAGAAGGTCAAGGAAGAAGAAGAAGGAGGGGGTCTCTCTGCCCCTCGCTTCCGGTGGCGCCGGAACGCCGCCGGGGACCATCATCATCATCACCGCAATCTACACCAACACCTCCGCCATCTTCACCAACATCTCCATCACCTTCCCCCTCTATCTACAGAGGTCCACTCTCCCGCAACCCGCTGTACCCTCTACTTGAACATGGTGCTTTATGCTTCATATTATTATCCAATGATGTGTTTCCATCCTATGATGTCTGAGTACATTTTCATTGTCCTATCGGTGGTTGATGAATTGCTATGATTGGTTTAATTTGCTTGTGGTTATGTTACTATCCTTTGGTGCCCATCATATGAGTGCGCGCGTGGATCACACCATAGGGTTAGTTGTATGTTGATAGTACTATGTATTGGAGGGCAAGAGTGATAGAAACTTCAACCTAGCATAGAAAATGATGCATATGGGATTGAAGGGGGACCAATATATCTTAATGCTATGGTTGTGTTTTACCTTAATGAATGTTAGTAGCTGTGGATGCTTGCTAATAGTTCCAATCATAAGTGCATAAAATTCCATGTCAGGGATGAGATGCTAGCAGTGGCCTCTCCCACATAAAACTTGCTATTGGTCTAGTAACGTAGTCAATTGCTTAGGGGTTTCCCCCCTATTGTCTTTCCTCAAAAAAACATAGTCAATTGCTTACGGACAATTTCGCAACTCCTACCACCACTTTTCCACACTCGCTATACTAACTTTATTGCTTCTTTACCTAAACAGCCCCTACTTTTTATTTACACGCTTTCTATTATCTTGCAAACCTATCCAAAAACACCTACAAAGTACTTCTTGTTTCATACTTGTTCTAAGTAAAGCAAACATTAAACGTGCATAGAGTTGTATCGGTGCTCGATAGAACTTGAGGGAATATTTGTTCTATCTTTAGCTCCTCGTTGCTTCGACACTCTTACTTATCGAAAGATGCTACAATTGATCGCCTATACTTGTGGGTTATCATGGCTCACAACTCGTAGTGTACTACGAGCCACCCGCAACCCCCAGACGCACACACCCACACACACACCGTGAATCCACCGCAACTACGATGCATGTTAAATTAATTATCCTGCGGTGAACATATATGTTACCAAAGGAGGGACGTTTTAATTTCAAAAAAATCATAGAGATCATTAATATGTTTTAGTTCATTGATTGACTGATTTTCTGCCGGTATGATGTGCAAAAATCAAATTTGAGCTACATGCACACATGACAGTGCACCTAAATGGAATGCAAAAACACATGTGTCTCACTGCGTGCATGTTTACTCCCCGTGCAACAATTTAAAACACTGAGAATCTTGATTTTTAAAATCGAGTACATCCAAAACTTATTTGAAGTTCATGAAATTTATCGCGTTGTCATATGGACACCAATACAAAGTGGCATTGTACTTTTTTTGTCAAATTTGAGACCAGTTTTGATTTAATCTTTATCTAATTACAAACGGGAGATTATTAATAATTGGGAACCAATATCCCAAACGGATTATTTATTCGAAACGTGAGCGTTAGACCAACAATGGATACGTGCCATGCTTCGGTTAACCAATAAAGCGGCAACATTAATCTTCCAAATAGAAAAACAATATACGGGTCGCTCGTCGTGCGAGCAGGCGTGAGTTGATGGAACACATGTGAGCAATCCGCCACGCAGGTAGACTGGGAGGCGTGCGTGCAGATGTGTGAATTTACGGAGGCGTGCTCGCTGCGCAGTGTCATCGGGAGGCGTGTGAGTAGCTGTGTGAAAATTTGGTAGGCATGCCAGCAGTCCGGTGCGCAGACTCACCAGGGGGCAAGCCATCGGTTTGAACATCTCCCGCCTCCCTCCCACAACTCCCACTACTCCATATTAATGGTGCACCCGAGCGGCCGAACCCCCCATCCTCGCTACACACAAACAATCCTCTTTCTCCGCTTGCATCCTCGACGCCGCTTTCAGTCCACAAAGCCATCAGTGTATGAGGATGCCGCCAAAGCGCCCCATCGGAGGGAGTGGCGACGCCAGGGCTGCTAAAGCACCGGAGCATGGTGCGGAGATGGAGACAGAGGTTGCCGTCACCACCGGCGAGTTATCGCTGCACCCTAACATCGTCGACAGCGTCGAGCTTCCACAGCCGGAGGCGGAGTTCCACACCGACTGCGACAACCACTCCGGTGATGACTCCCACTGCGACGACCACTCCGGCGACGACTCCGATGGCGACGGACAGCTGGTTAGTCACCTGTACCCAATTACGTGTCAAATAGATCATAGGGTTTCTCTGGTTACTCCTGCCTCCCCCTTTTTGGAATAGAAATCCTATGGTTATGTTCTCCCAATCCATGAAATCTGAGTAAGTTTCGTTAGATTCGTTTAGTGTATTGATTGTTTGAATGGTACAGGTGATAAGTGATTAGTTGTTTCATCTGTGCAAATGATTTCTGCTAGTAATCCAACTAGGGTTAGTGTTCATGATAATAATTCCTAGCCAGGACTTGACAATTGATTTCGAATGACCTACATATGTTTGTGCCATTATTTTCTTCAAGATTGGTGTGTACATAGATGACTGTGATTAAAAATCGAACCATAATCTCTGGATATGTATAAATAAATAACCATAAATTCCTAATCCTACTTCACGGCATGTAATCAGTGATTTGATGCCAAATTTGTTTTACTTTTTGTATAGGTGCTGTCTGACGATGTGGAGAGAGAGGATGAAGATGCCCAGAGGAGGTACAAGTGGCGAATCCTAAGTGATTACTATTTGTTTTACTATTTGTATAGGTATTAGGACCTGGAACGACGGCTATGGATGCCCATTTTGCAACCACAAGCTTCATGACACGTATCTAAGTGTTCTGGCGCATGCAAGAGGACGGGACGTTGGCTCCTTCAAGCAGAAGTATTCTCACACGGTGGCACACGGCGCGTACGCGGAGTACCTGGAGAAGCTTCAGGATCGTGTCGGTCGCATGTGAGATGAGATGTGGGATGGATTGAACTATGTACACTTGAGTATGATTAATGACGGTTGAACTATGTACTTATGGTTGACCTATGCTCATGTATGTGTACGCTTATTATCTATGTCTGAGTATGTTAAATATTTCGCCTAATTTTGGTAAAAAATTACAACGGGGGACCAATAAACCAGGACGGAGGTAGTACGTCAATCACACATGGTTCCTAAAATTGGAACCGTGTGCAAGGACTTTCAGTTTGCCCGCTGCATCAATCACACACGGTTCGCTCTAGCAAATCGTCGCCCCAAAAATTCTTTATGGGACAGAAAACCATCACCACCCAATTCAAAAAAGAAAAAAAGAAAACCCTCACCATCCCCACGTCACAAAAACCCTAACCCCGCCAGCCACCCCCTCGTCCCCTCCGATGCATTCCCCATTCAAACCTGCACAAGCTCCTCCGCGTCTATGCCATGGCACCGCCTATCGCGGCGGTAAACACTTAGCTCAACGCCTGTCGCCGCCAGGCTGTCGGCAAAGGCCACCACATTTCGCCACTTCCGCTTGCCGCCACCTATCGCCATCGACTTTCTCGACACTGCTCGCACTCGACCCAGTTGCTCGGTTGGGCAATATGCCGTACTGAGGGTTCTTTCTCATGGACAACATGGTACATAATTTAATGAAATATTATCTCATCTCTTATCCCATTTCATCTGCATCCTTTAATCACCCCGCGAAAATCACCATTAATTCATTTTTATTCGAGCTGATTTGAGGGCTTTCTTTCATTCATAGAATGTACAGCGCGCCGACACTTCAGAACTTTGTGACTGTTACCAGAGATTCCATCTCACCGTACCAGATAACTTGAGGACGTGTGCGGTAGGTTCAGTCTCACCCTAAATTGGTTGACATGGCCTACTTTCCTGAACATATTCTAAATATTGCCACATTTGTATAAAAGGTGCCACATGCACCGTATACTTCAAAGGGGATTTTCCCCCTCTTCTTTCTATATTTGGCAAATTAATGATGTATTGTTCTTTCGATTACTGTCATATTTCCATGTCATGTTTATCCTATCTGTTTAATTACAGATTTTTTCCTTCGATTTCAACTACTGTACAGTTCTTTCAATTTGGGCTCATATTTACTTGTTACCATAATTTCTTTAACAATCCAACCATTTTCTGCATAACATCCCTTGCTATGCAACAGATTATGTAGTGCACAATTTTTCCCTTTACATACATCAAGGCTCCACGGATGTCATACTGCACACGAACATGGACTTACAACCGTTGCTACTATAAGACTTGATGAATGTGGTGACTCCGATTTTGGCACAGGCTTTTGGAAAGAAATTGCAAATTTTTATGTACTGAAAGCTAGCACTAAAATTACACTGCACATAAAAGGGCCTGGTCATGAGATATATGCTAACTTCCCTGACCAAATCATCCGTCCAAACTTTGTTTGAAGTAAGTTTTCTTTTCAACTATCTACATATGTTTACTTACCTAGCAAAGTCAAATGAATTGTGTAATATTTAAGCAACCCATTGTTATTCCCTTTTCTTACTATATTCCTACCTAATAACTTCTAGTTACCAATACACTTTTCTATTGCTCTGTTTTAACTAAATATTCCCTATACTCCCATTTCTATTAGAAATCTCCAATAACAAGGAGACTCCGGAGGTGGAGAATGGGGCTGCCAACAAGCGGAGGTGGGGCGAGCTAGAACCGCAAGCGACTCCAGCAGGCCTAGACTTAATCAGCAGCCTCCCCGGTGATATGTTGAGAGTTGTCATTGCTACCTCTTGAGCACTGCGTTGGATTTCCCCGAAGAGGAAGGGATGATGCAGCAAAGTAGCATAAGTTTTTCCCTCAGTTTTTGAGAACCAAGGTATCAATCCAGTAGGAGGCTACGCTCGAGTCCCTCGTACCTACACAAAAACAATAGCTCAACGCAACCAACGCGCTTAGGGGTTGTCAATCCCTTCACGGTCACTTACGAAAGTGAGATCTGATAGAGATGATAAATAATATTTTTGGTATTTTTGGTATAAAGATGCAAAGTAAATAAAGTAAAAGCAAAGCAATAATAAAGTGATGGAGATTGATAAGATGAAAAAGAGACCCGGGGGCCATAGGTTTCACTAGTGGCTTCTCTCAAGAGCATAAGTATTCTACAGTGGGTGAACAAACTACTGTTGAGCAATTGACAGAATTGAGCATAGTTATGAGAATATCTAGGTATGATCATGTATATAGGCATCACGTCCGAGACAAGTAGACTGAAATGATTCTGCATCTACTACTATTACTCCACTCATCGACCGCTATCCAGCATGCATCTAGAGTATTAAGTTAAAAACAGAGTAACGCCTTAAGCAAGATGACATGATGTAGAGGGATAATTTCATGCAATATGATAAAAACCCCATCTTGTTATCCTCGATGGCAACGATACAATACGTGCCTTGCTACCCCTTCTGTCACTGGGAAAGGACACTGCAAGATCAAACCCAAAGCTAAGCACTTCTCCTATGGCAAGAACAACCAATCTAGTAGGCCAAACCAAACTGATAATTCGAAGAGACTTCCAAAGATAACCAATCATACATAAAATAATTTAGAGAAGTTTCAAATATTATTCATAGATAGACATGATCATAAACCCACAATTCATAGGTCTCAACAAACACACCACAAAAAGAAGATTACATCGAATAGATCTCTACAAGAGAGGGGGAGAACATTGTACTGAGATCCAAAAAGGGAGAAGAAGCCATATATCTACTAGCTATGGACCCTTAGGTCTGAAATAAACTACTCACACTTCATCGGAGGGCTTGGATGATGATGTAGAAGCCCTCTGTGATCGATGCCTCCTCCGACGGAGCTCCGGAACAGGCCCTAAGATGGGATCTCGTGGATACAGAAAGTTGCGGCGGTGGAATTAGGTTTTTGGCTCCGTCCTCGATCGTTTGGGGGTACGTGGATATATATATATAGGAGGAAGAAGTACATCGGTGGAGCTTCGAGGGGCCCACAAGGCAGGGGGCGCGCCCTAGGGGGGCACCCCCTACCCTCGTGACCACCTCGTGGTTTTCTTGACGGAGGGTCCAAGTCTCTTGGATCTTATCTGATGAGTAAGTTATGTTTTCGAAGGTTTAATTCTGTTTGGACTCTGTTTGATATTCCTTTTCTTCGAAACCCTAAAACAGGCAAAAAACAACAATTCTGGGTTGGGCCTCTGGTTAATAGGTTAGTCCCAAAAATAATATAAAAGAGGAAAATAAAGCCCAATAATGTCTAAAACAGTAGATAATATAGCATGGAGCAATCAAAAATTATAGATACGTTGGAGACGTATCAAGCATCCCCAAGCTTAATTCCTACTCGTCCTCGAGTAGGTGAATGATAAAAACTGAATTTTTAATGCGGAGTGCTACTTGGCATAATTTTAATGTAATTCTTCTTAATTGTGGTATGAATATTTAGATCTGAAAGATTCAAGACAAAAGTTCATATTGACATAAAAATGATAATACTTCAAGCATACTAACTAAGCAATTATGTCTTCTCAAAATAACATGGCCAAAGAAAGTTCATCCCTACAAAATCATATAGTTTAGTCATGTTTCATTTTCGTCACACAAGAATGCCATCATCATGCACAACCCCGATGACAAGCCAAGCAATTGTTTCATACTTTAGTAATGTCAAACCTATAAACTTTCACGGAATATATGAGCGCGAGCCATGGACATAGCACTATGGGTGGAATAGAATATAATGAGGGGGGTTATGTGCAGAAGACAAAAAAGGAGAAAGTCTCACATCAACGAGGCTAATCAATGGGCTATGGGGATGCCCACCGATTGATGTTAATGGAAGGAGTAGGGATTGGCATGCAATGGATGCACTAGAGCTATAAATGTATGAAAGCTCAACAAAAGAAACTAGTGGGTGTGCATCCAACTTGCTTGCTCACGAAGACCTAGGGCACTTGAGGAGGCCCATTGTTGGAATATACAAGCCAAGTTCTATAATGAAAGATTCCCACTAGTATATGAAAGTGATAACATGAGATACTCTCTACTATGAAGATCATGGTGCTACTTTGAAGCACAAGTGTGGTAAAAGGATAGTAACATTGTCCCTTCTCTCTTTTTCTCTCATTTTTCTGGGCCTTTTCTTTTTATGGCCTTTTTTTATTCCTCACTTGGGATAATGCTTTAATAATGATGATCATCACACTTCTATTTATCACTAGTAGGGAAAAGCCTATACACAGAATCTTACCAGTAGCGCTGTACAAAATCAAACGCTACTGCAACTTAGTAGCAACGCGCGTAAATAAACCGCGCTACTGCTATGACTTTTGCAGTAGCGCGTACTGGCGAAAAACGCTGCTGCTATGTTTGGACTGGGCGCGCATGGCTAGCCCAACCTAGCAGTAACGCGTATACTAGCCCAGTGCTACTGCTACTCTCCTTAGCTGTAGCGCGCTTACATGTAAGGCGCTGCTGCTACCGGAAATAAAATAAAGTGAAAAACAAGTAGAAAAGTAAATGAAAATGGAAGAAATAGAAAAAGGAGAAAGGAAAAAAATAAAATGTAAAGAAAAATGAATAAAGGGAAAAAGGAGAAAGGAATAGCAGTAGCGGGTTTCAGGAAACGCGCTATAGCTAACTTAGCTATAGCGCGTTTTCAGAAACGTGCTACCGTTACGTTTCACTTAAACAGCGGTTTCCCCCCGGCCCCCCGGCCACCACTTCTTCCCCAAATCCCTCTCCTTCGCCCCACTTCGCCGCCGTCTCCTGCCGGCGTGGACGCCCGCAACCTCACCGTCTCCCCCCGAGGCCGCCGTCATCCTCACCGCCGTCGCCCGAGGCCGCCCTCAGCCTCACCGCCGCCGCCCGAGACCGCCCTTGACATCACCGTCGGCGCCCTCCACCTCATCGCTGCCCGAGCCCGCCCAGGACCGCCGTTGCCCGTGCCCGAGCCCGCCCTCTCCGCCCCTGCCTCCATCACCATGCACCACCCCGCCACCGTCTCTCCCCTCTCTGTAAGTCCCCCCCACTCATCTCTCTCTGCATTCTAGAGAAAAAAATAGTAGAGCAAAAGTTTGTTTATAGCAAAAAATTTAGTTTAGAGCAAAGGATGTTAAGTAGTAGATGTTAGAGCAAAAATTAGTTTAGAGCAAAAAAATTGGTTTACAACAAAAGTTAGTTAGGGCAGTAGGGTTTAATTAGGGTAGATGCTGCTTGTATAGTGTATAGTGATACTAGTAGATGTTAATTAGGTTAGGGCAATAGTGGTACTAGTAGATGTTAATTAGATGTTTTTCAGTTAGGGCACTAGAGTTTTGCTAGGTTAATTAGGTTAGTAGTGCTGCTAGTAGTATTGGTACAGTAGGTTAATTAGGTGATGTTAAATGAATAACCTAAATGAATGAAATTAGTAGTTAACTGAATTTTTTTCCTTTCATCATTATAGAGCACTAAAGTTAACTGAATTTTGTTCTATTAGTAGTTAAATGAATTTTCTTCTAAACTGTTTGCACATGTGGTTGCTCGTGTATATTTGGACACTATTTGTCCACTTTTTAGCAAAGCTCATGCCAAAATTTTCCGTGAATTTCGGCATGACTTGTGCTACAACTAGGACATATCGAGTGCCCGTGATTTGCCGCACCAGGAAGGAGTCAACATTCCTGCAAAACAATAGGCCTTTTTTATGTTATTACTCATTTTATTAGGTCTAGAATTAATTGACTAGATTTAATCATAGGAAACATGGCTAGCAACGATGAAGGACAGGGTTTTGGTGATTGCGACGACGCCTACCGGGCAGCAGACGAATTTTTTAGCCTTACCGATGATCAACCGATGTTATTGCTGGGCCCACCGGTGGCATCGGGGACTGAGACCGACACGCAGACCGGTGCTGAGACTGAGACCGGCGCTCAGACTCAGACCGGAATCGAGACCGGTGCTGAGACTGAGATCGGCGCAGCCTCGGGGAGCGGAGCCGGTGTAGAACCGAAAGCAAAGAGGCAACGGGTTCCTAACTAACTCAGGACTACTAGAGTGGTGGTCACGGAGGTGGACGACGGCAATTTTGAGCCAACGGCGCCCGAGGAAGAGCGTCGCCACTACGACAATCCCCCCGAACGTCTTCAAGGTTTCCGTGGCCAGTGTCAAACCAGGCCACGAGAATTTGCCTCCTCCAGTACTACTTGGGGATGACGACGAGACACCGCGGCGGCTTGGTGATTGTTGCAATGCTGGGTGGGTCCTGTTGTGGCCAAAGAGTCTACTTTGTCTGGAGGCGGCTGGGAGCACACCCACGAGCACGAAGCCTCAGCAAGGTATGAACATCAACACCCCGCCTACCCAATTATCGTCGGGTGTCGGGTTGGGTGATAGAGGACAGGGTAAGGAGGAGGCTCCATTAGTCACTGATGACGTTGCCATGAATGAGGATGAGGACGACGATGGCGCTGCTGAACAGTATGTCTATACTGTCGCCTCCTCAGGGTTTGAGCGTCATGAGTCGGTGCCTGAATTGCCGTCTCAACATATTATGGATGACCTTCCGGTAGTAAAGAAGTTTAGGAAGAGAGCGAGGAAAGGCAAAAAAGTTGTTTCTATGATCCAGCCACCTCAGCAGCCTCGGCTTCAGGACCGTATAGATATCCTTGGTGCGGATAAATGGCATATCCCCGGTCAACCAATCCTACCTGCAACAGCGCTACGGGCCAGATTCGGCGATCTAAAGAGACTTCATGATGATGTGCTGCGGGTAGAGAAAGACCTCATCGCCTCGAAAGATCCAGGATACCCACTCTACGTGGTTAACGTTCCGCGGCAAATGTCATACGTCGACAGCTTCCCCGCGGATAAGTTCTTCCTCCGATTCGATTACATATTCGACATGTTTCATGTGAAGAAGCTGGATTTTACGTTTGTCCGCCTTTATGCCTTGCACATGAACTACATCATCAGGGTTGAGCAGATATCTCATATTTGTGTCGCTGACCCGTACTACATGCACGAGGGCTTCTTGGGAGTCTGCGCAAATCACCGTGAATACGCGAGGGATTACATCGTCAATTTCATGCTCGCCAATAAGGACAAGGAGGCGATTCTCGTGCCTTATCATCCCGTGTAAGTCATCCGCGCTGCTATCCTTCCTTCGATTTCAATCATTCATTTGCATGGTGGAGGCTAAGTAATTTGAGGACTTATTTTGCGCAGCGGCGGGCACGCCGTCCTCATCATCCTCTACCCCTGATTCTCCCACGCTCTTTACTTGGACTCGTTGAAGAACATTCACAAAAAGGATTACACCCACATCAAGGATGTTCTCGACAGTGCTATGTTTTACTACCAAGCAAGGGGTGGAGAGGTCGGGGACAAGAAGAGAAGGGGCGGCAGGGTCGCCTTCGGCCATAAGACCAACTTCTGCTGCATCCAGCAACCGAACGATTCTCTTAAAGATGGATTCTATGTCCTACACCACACGCTGGAGTACAGACGGGATCACCAGAACCTTCGCATGTCACCTAGATCCGGCGATGCCCATATTCTGCAATGTGCAAAGGACATAGGAGATATCGAGGATCATCGACTTCGAGCTGAGTTCTATAACATCCAGCGCAAACTTTCCCAAATCATCATGAAGGAGGTCGTCGGAAAAACAGGGATGTTCTACGGAGAAGGACAAATGTCGCGGGAAGACGTCCTAACATGGATAGCCTCTCAGCGTCTCGACCTGAAGCCTTTCACTAGGCTCGGGGACTATCTCATTGACTTGGATGGATGGAACGACATGTTGGAGTGATTGTCGATATCTGACAATGTGTCCATTTAGTCCATACTTTCTGTATGACAAAACTTTGAGTTATGCATGGTGAAACTTTATTTGTGATGTAATTAAACCGTCCTCCTCCTCGACTAGCGAAAATCACTCTAGTTAGGGCATTTTGGGGTACGATGAACTTTGTTATTTATGCTTATGATATGTTGTTTTTATTTTTGCCAAGTCTATCTCTTTCTGTTGCTCAACTATATATGTTGCATATCATCGACTCATGTGATGATGCAGGTGCATAGAGCATAGATGGCGAAGAAGTGCTATGCCAGGAGTATATATACGACAAGTGGCCGGAGTGTCAAGCCCTTCTGGTTTCCGAGCGACAGGCAGTAGTTAGTTTAGAGGTACACGCTAATGCGAAAGAGGGATACGAACTCATGTTCTCAAAGTGATAGCTCTTCTCGCGTATATCATTGTTTACATGGATGACGATGTATTTGCATATCATTCGAGACTTGTATCGCTATTTTCGAGATGATGACAAGAGACCACTTTGTGTTGGATGATGATTATGATGATGACATGATTTGATGAGACTAATTGTATGTATATGCTATGATTACATTTGTATGTGTATGATCTGCTAAAGATTATTGTATAAAGCCTATTCAAATGCAAAACAAATACAAAACAAATATGCAGGAAAAAAACTAATAAATAAACTAGTAGTAGCGAGGGGGGAAATTTAGCAGTAGCGCCGCATTGTCAGTAGCGCGTCCCAGCAAACAGCGCTGCAGATAATATCACTAGCGCCCTTTCCCAAAGAGCGCTACAGCTATTCATGTATAGCAGTAGCGTGGGACAACCGGCGCTACTGCTATACGTTAGCTGTAGCGCCTTATTAGTAGTGCCAGTGCCCGCGCTACTGAGAGGCCCAAAACCCTCGCTGCTGGTAGCCTTTTCCCTAGTAGTGTATTTACAACTCAATGATTACAACTCGATACTAGCGCAAAGATGACTCTATGTGAATGCCTCCGGCGGTGTACCGGGATATGCAATGAACCAAGAGTGACATGTATGAATGAATTATGAACGGTGGCTTTGACACAAATACTATGTCAACTACATGATCATGCTAAGAAATATGACAATGATGAATGTGTCATGATGAACGAAATGATGGAAAGTTGCATGGCAATATATCTAGGAATGGCTATGGAAATGCCATAATAGGTAGGTATGGTGGCTATTTTGAGGAAGATATAAGGAGGTTTATGTGTGAAAGAGCATATCATATCATGGGGTTTGGATGCACTAGCAAAGTTTGCGCCAACTCTCAATGTGAGAAAGGCCAATGCACGGTACCGAAGAGGCTAGCAAGGATGGAAGGGTGAGAGTGCGTATAATCCATGGACTCAACATTACTCATAAAGAACTCACATACTTATTGCAAAAATCTACAAGTCATCAAAAACATCGGCACTACGCGCATGCTCCTAGGGGGATAGATTGATAGGAAAAGACCATCGCTCGTCCCCGACCGCCATTCATAAGGAAGACAATCAAATAACACCTCATATTTCAAATTTGTTGCGTAACGTTTACCATACGTGCATGCTACGGGTGTCGGAGTAATGGGCCACGGGTAGGCTAACCCGAGCCCCGGAACCTTTCAAGACAACGGGGCAGGCTGCGCCCCTCAAGACCCCAGAACACAGAGCCGCCTTTCGAGAAGTCGGCAGCAAGGCAACCGACTAGCCACTTGCGGCCGAGTCCCAGGAACGACTTCAGGATAAGCCGACTCCTGACTGACGACTTCCCGAGAAGCCGACCTTGGGGAGTCGGACCGCGACTCCAACAAACCCCATGTCCTCATCAAGAGGGACAGGACAGGGGAGTGGCTACAGTGAAGCCTGCCCTCACCCCTTTCCAAGGGCAGGCATGGCCACAGTATGCCATACCCGTGGAGATCTCCGTGCGGAGTGGCACTGTTGCCATGCCATCCCTAACATCAGCACTAGTGGACCGAATCTTGCGCCCACGACGGCTTGTCTGTACGACCCTCGGGCGGCGGGTCCCACCAGCCAGCGGGACCCCAGAAGATGGCCAGTGCGCCACCAGTCAGACCCGTTGGGAGCCGGCCCCCGAGAGTCGGCCCGCCCCTCCCCGGGGCCCACGCGCCATTAACCAGATGTGACGAAGAGTGGCAATAGTGATCGCCCGCCAGGTGGCGGGGCTGTTGCCACGACTCCATGACCAATCCCGCATCATTAGAAGCACTGCTACAGTCATCAGCAGCCGGCAAGACCCGCCCGCGGCGGACGCGGCCTGTCGGCTCCGTACCAAGCCAGTCGGCGGGCCCCACCATTCGGTGGAGAAGACGGAGGCCGGAGGCACTGATGGTTGGGCCCGTGTCCAGCCGGATTACCATTGTACCCCTGGGGGTAGGCCTATATAAACCCCCCAGGGCACCCATGCAAAGGGGGGAATCCATTAGCACTAGACCTGATCATATAGGAAGGAGAGAGCTAGCCTTGCCCTCTCCTACCTCTAGGAAATAGCTCAAGGAGCAATCATGTAAACACTTTGCCATAGTGATCATGCGGAGACCCCGTAGAGCAGCAGTAGGGGTATTATCTCCCCGGAGTACCCTAAAGCTGGGTAAGATTCGCCGGCGTGCATGTCTTCGCCTCATCCCGTTTCCAGGCACCGGTGATGTTCTACTCGCCCCCACCATGATAAGCCATCCTTTGGCATATGTCGCACCCAACCCCCGACATTTGGCGCCCACCGTCGGGCCTGGTGCACCATCGTCCGAAGACCTACTCTGGACGGGAACCCTTTTCCTCCCTGGCGAGCGCAGCCAGCCAGGCACGCCAGATGGAGTTTGTGCTGATGCGCTGCACGGTGTTGAGATCGCCTGCACAGCCAGCCGCCTCGCCGAACTTGTCGGCGAGGTTCGCCTCTCCGACGAACCTGCATCCAACGCAGGCACGGGCGGCTCCGAGAGCCTCCTCGCGGGCCTCCTCGACGAACTCCACGTCGCCGGCGAGCCTGCCGTAGACTTGGAGTCTGTACGTTCCACCGACCCGATGCTGGTCGACTCCGACACCGCGTCGCTCAACGCGTTCCCCACTAATGTGTTGGTCTACGACGAGCCTCTCCCTCCTGCGGAGAGCAATGGAAGGAGCGTCACTGAGGTGCTCGTCATCAGTCATGACGAGCCTCCCGGCGGAGGAGCGCATGATCCACTTGGCGCGGCGCTACAAGACCTGACTGTGCCCATTCCGGAAGACGCTGACGCGGAGACGTTGGAGGCGCGCCGCCTTCAGCTCATGGAAGGCGCGAAGAAGCTGGCTAGCATGAGACGCTTGTCAGAAGCCTACCAGCGAGAGATGGATCGCGCTGTTGGTGGCTCGCCAGCCCCGGCTGGGCCCAGCCGCCTTGGCGCGGTCCAGCAGCGCGGCGTAGCCATCGCCAACCTGTTCGGGGCAAGTCGCCCTGTGTACGCTACACCTGCGGAGAACATTCGAGCCGCCCAGGCGGCGGCGGACGAGCTGGACAATTTCGGGGGCGAAGAGCGCCGCCTGATGATGGAGCGAGTCCAGCGGCTCCTCGACGCGGCTGCCGCGCAGAACGAGGCTGGCTGCTGCATGAAGGCGCCACAGCGGCAAAACGACGACCTTCGCCGAGATCAAGGCGCGATGTCTCGGACGCCGACTGGCGGCCCCCGAGGACGAAAAGACAAGGATCCGACTATCAGCCACAGTCGGACTCACATTACCATAGAGCGCGACCGAGACGGCCGCCCGAGAGCAGTAGAACGACGGGACGACTGTCCGTCTCCTCCTCCTCGCTAGGAAAGGCCTGTCTCCCTGCCGCCTGTTGATCATCCGACACTCGGCGACTGCCTTGCCACCGAGAGGGAGTCGGGGAAAATGACGCCCGCCACCGGATCGACCGACTTCACCGATCCCTATTGGTGGAAGAAGAAGACGAGTTGGGTCCGCCTTGTTTCGGGCCCCGCATTCGAGACGAGCCCTTTCCCAAAGGGTTCACGCTCCCAAGAGACATGCCCAAGTACACCAGTTCAGTGAAGCCAGAAGACTGGCTGGTCGACTACTCCACGACTATCAGCATAGCGAACGGCAACAAGCGTGTCACCGTAAAATACGTTCCGCTCATGCTCCAGGGCACGTCCCGGACATGGCTGAACAGCCTGAAGCCCCGCAGCATCAACAGCTGGGTCGACTTCATCGAAGCATTCGTCCGCAACTTCACCAGCATGCACAAGCGTCCTCCCAAGCCTCGTCAGCTTTCCTTGTGCATGCAAGGTCCCAAGGAGTCGACTCGCGACTACCTCACGCATTGGGCTGAGCTCCGGAACTCCTGTGAGGGCATGCACGAGGTGCAGGCTATCGAGTACTTCACCGCCGGGTGTAGAGAAGGCACCCTCCTCAAGCACGAGTTCCTTTGCAACAAGCCAGAAACCCTCGACGAGCTGCTGATCATAGCAGACAAGTATGCCACGGCCGACTCCTCCATGAAGGCAGAGATTCAAGTTAGCGCAACTGGCAAAGTGGCCCCTCAGGCTCCAAGAACTCCGGCGGGAGACGCCAGTCGGCGGCAACAGCAGAGCGACCACAAGCGCAAGGCCCCGCAGCCGGCTTCCAGCAGCCGGCAGGTCGCGACAGTTGAAGCCCAGCAGCCGGATGGGCAGCCTCCACCCAAGCGACAGAAAGGTGGCAAGCCTAACTGGTTGCCGGCCTTCTCCTACGAGCAGACTCTGGATGGTCCTTGCAAGTTCCATAGCGGCGCGAAGCTGTCGAATCACACCACCTGGAAGTGCCACTGGCTCACCAGGATCGCCAAAGGAGATGGCCTCCTACCTCCCCCGCCTGCTGGGCAGCCGCCTCCGTCTCCGCCCAAGCAGCCGGCTGTCAGGCCAGTCGGCGCAGTACAAGACGAATACCCCGAAGAGCACGAAGCCCACGTGGTATTTACCAGCATGGCTGATGATCGATGCAGTAGGCGACTGTAGCGACAAGAAGTGAATGCAGTAGCATTAGAGACGCCAGAGCTCATGCACTAGTTCGAGAAGCCTATCAGCTGGAGCAGGGCTGATCACCCAGAGGTTATGCCGAGTCCGGGCTCTTATGCCTTGGTCTTGGATGCCACCTTTGCCACGAATAGACGAGCCGCTCGCTTCTCGCGAGTTCTGATAGACGGAAGCAGCAGCATCAACATCCTGTACAAGGACACCATGGAGAAATTAGGAATCAAGCAAAGACAGCTTCAGAAGAGCCGGACTGTGTTCCACGGCATTGTTCCTGGGCTTTCCTGCTCACCAATCGGAAAGATCCTGATGGACGTCCTCTTTGGAGACAAAGATCACTTCCGCCGAGAGTCAGTTTGGTTTGAGGTGGTGGACCTCGGGAGCCCATACCATGCACTACTTGGCCGACCCGCCCTGGCCAAGTTCATGGCGGTCCCCCACTACACCTACCTCAAAATGAAGATGCCCAGTTACAGGGGAATTCTGGCCGTAGCCGGCGACTACCGGAAGTCGTTTTCCTGTGCGGCTGAGAGTAGTCGGCTAGCCGACTCCCTGTTGATCGCAGCTGAGAAGCGGCTCCTTGACCGGGTTGTGGCAATGGCCAGCAAGCAGCCAGAGGTATCGCCTAACCCAAAGGAGTCGGAGGCTGAGGGCTCGTTCAAGCCGGCCAAGGAGACAAAGAAGATACCCTTGGATCCGGAGCACCCAGAGAGGTACGCTGTTGTAGGTGCAAACCTTGACAGCAAATAGGAAGGCGAGCTCGTCGATTTCCTCCGTGAGAATCGGGACATCTACACATGGTCCCCAAAAGACATGCCAGGTGTACCGACGGAATTCGCCGAGCACAAGTTACAACTCCGATCTGATGCAAAGCCGGTCAGGCTGCCCCTGCGCCGCCTATCAGAAGAGAAGAGAAGAGTTGTCAGATAAGAGATAGCCCGACTCCTAGCAGCCGGCTTCATTATGGAAGTATTCTTTCCAGAGTGGCTAGCCAATCCGGTCCTCGTACTGAAGAAGAACAAGCAGTGGCGAATGTGTATTGACTACACGAGCCTCAACAAGGCCTGCCCCAAGGACCCGTTTGCTCGACCAAGAATTGATCAGGTGATAGACTCCACCGCCGGATGCGAGCTGTTGAGCTTTTTGGATGCATATTCAGGATATCACCATATCAAGCTGAACCCAGCTGACAGACTGAGGATTGCCTTCATAACGCCGTTTGGAGCCTTCTGCTACCTCACCATGATGTTCGGCTTGAGGAATGCCGGCGCCACCTTTCAGCGTTGCATGCAGAAGTGCCTCCTCAAGCAACTCGGCAGAAACGCCGACGTCTACGTGGATGATGTGGTGGTGAAGACGGTAAAGCGTGGAACACTGCTGGAAGACCTCAAGGAGACCTTTGAGAACCTGCGCCGATTCCAGATCAAGCGCAACCCCGAGGAGTGCGTCTTCGGAGTACCAGCCGGCCAACTCGTTGGTTTCCTGGTCTCTGAACGTGGCATAGAATGCAACCCTGCAAAGATCAAGGCCCTTGAGAGGATGGAGGTATCCAGCCGACTGTTGGACATGCAAAAGTTCACCGGCTGCTTGGCGTCCATCAGCCGATTCATCAGTCGGCTGGGCGAGAAAGCTCTCCCCTTATACCAACTCATGAAGAAGACCACTTTTTTCGAGTGGAACCACAAGGTGGACGAAGCTTTTCTCCAGCTGAAGAAGATGCTGACTACTCCACCCGTTCTGGCGGCTCCGACTCCTAAGGAACCTATGCTCCTGTACATCGCTGCCACCAGCCGGGTAGTCAGCATGGTCATTGTAGTGGAACAGAAGGAGGAAGGCAAGGCACTACCTATCCAGAGACCGGTATATTACCTGAGCGAAGTACTATCGGCCTCCAAGAAGAACTACCCCCACTACCAGAAGATGTGCTATGGTGTGCACTTTACCGCCAAGAAATTGAGGCCTTACTTTCAAGAGCATCCAATCACTGTGGTCTGCATGGCCCCACTTGCCGAGATCATCGGAAGCCGAGATGCTTCTGGCGGAGTGGCCAAGTGGGCCATAGAGCTGGCTCCCTACACCATCCACTACCAGCCCTGCACCGCCATCAAGTCACAAGCACTGGCCGACTTTCTCGTCGACTGGGCCGAGACCCAGTTCCTACCTCCAGCGCCCGACTCCACCCATTAGCGGATGCATTTCGACGGCTCCAAGATGCGCACCAGCTTGGGAGCCGGCACTGTCCTCACTTCTCCTAAAGGCGACAAGCTCAAATACGCACTACAAATCCATTTTGCCGCCTCCAACAACGTCGCCGAGTATGAGGCGCTCATTCAAGGGCTTCGGCTTGCCAAAGAACTCGGCATTTGCCAGATCCTGTGTTATGGCGACTCGGACTTAGTGGTCCAGCAGTCGTCTGGTGACTGGGACGCCAAAGATGCAAACATGGTGAGTTACCGTTTCCTCGTGCAGCAACTCAGTGGGTATTTCGAGGGGTGTGAGTTCCTCCATGTGCCAAGAAACGACAACGACCAAGCAGACGCCTTGGCACGAATCGGCTCTACCCGCTAAGCAATACCATCCGGCGTCGCCCTTCAATGCCTCCTCAAGCCGTCTGTCAAGCCTTCACCAGAATCAGACACCATCTTCGTGCCGGCTCCTCCCGAAGAAGTCGGATCCGACTCCAGAGCCCCGGCAGACGGTACGGGGATTCCGGCAGATGGCTCCAAAGCCGCCACAGTGGAGGCCGGCCCAGGGACTGCAGAACCCGGCCCGGGGACTGCGGTGGCGGGCTCGAAGACTCCAGAACTCGGCCCAAGAGCCGCGCCAGTCGGCCCGGGGACTTCATTAACCCAGCAAGCGGTTGTTGACTCCACCCCGCCGCCTCCCAGCCCAGCCGCCCTTGTCCAAGTCGCAGTTCTGGCAGTCAAAGAAATAGTAGCACCCTCATGGGCCCAGCCCATCCTCAAATTTCTGGTGAGCAAAGAGCTGCCAACTGATGAGACCTTAGCTCGGCAAGTACAACGTCGAGCGGCAGCCTACACCATAGTCAACAGAGAGCTGGTCAGGTGCAGCGTCACTGGTGTCTACCAGCATTGCGTAGAGCGAGAGCAAGGTCAAGCAATTCTCAAAGACATCCACCAAGGCGAGTGCGGCCACCATGCGGCTTCAAGAGCACTCGTCGCCAAAGATTTTCGACACGGTTTCTTTTGGCCAACGGCCTTAGAAGAGGCCAAGGAATTGGTCCAAAAATGCAAAGGGTGCCAAAAGTTCTGCTCCAAGCCGCATCAGCCGGCTTCTGCACTCAAGACCATCCCCATTGCCTGGCCTTTCGCAGTTTGGTGTCTAGACATGGTGGGACCATTCAAGACGGCACGAGGTGGCTTAACTCACTTACTTGTCGCTATGCACAAGTTCACCAAGTGGATAGAAGCGAAGCCAATCAAGAAACTGAACGGTCCGACTGCCATGACTTTCATCTCTGATATCACAATTCGGTACGGCATACCACACAGCATCATCACCGACAATGGCACAATTTTGCGAAAGGCGCCTTGGCCCGTTTCTGTGCGACCCTGGGCATCCGACTGGACCTAGCATCCGTCGCCCATCCACAGTCAAACGGCCAGGTGGAGCGGGCAAACGGCCTCATCCTGTCCGGCATGAAGCCCCGACTGATCGAGCCTCTAGAGCGCTCGGCTGGCTGTTGGCTTGACAAGTTGCGAGCCATCCTCTGCAGTCTGCGGATGACTCCAAACAAGTCAACTGGCTTCACGCCTTTCTTCCTCGTCTACGGTGCTGAGGCCGTCATCCCAACGGACATAGAGTTCGACTCCCCGCGAGTCACCATGTACACCAAGGAAGAAGAAGAAGAAGCACGTCAAGACGGCATCGATCTGCTGGAAGAGGGTCAGCTGTTGGCACTCAGCCGGTCCAGCATCTACCAGCAGAGCCTGCGCAGATACTACAACAGGAAGGTCAGGCCGAGATCTTTCCAAGAGGGCCACCTTGTGCTCTGACTGATCCAGCGAACAGCCGGCCAGCACAAGCTGTCGGCGCCTTGGGAAGGCCCCTTCATCATCAGCAAAGTGCTGGGCAACGACTCCTACTACCTGATCGATGCTCAGAAGCCCCGAGCACGCAAGAGGGACGACTCCGGAAAAGAGACAGACCGGCCATGGAATGCAAATCAACTCCGAAGATTTTACAGCTGATGCAGTATGTACCACGTTACCTTTTGTATTAAAGTACCAAGACTTCGGGCCCCCCAAGACGAGCTTGGGGACTGCCCTCTTTTGTCTATATGATAAAAATTACGCCTACGAGTATGTTACTCTTTGTTATGCCGCTTGGCACCGGGCTCGACAGGTCGGCCCGGGGACATGCCGCCTTGCACTATGAAATGCTTCCTGCAGCCGGACAAGTAGTGTGTGGCGCCTAAGCCATCTCCTGTCAGAAGCCGCAGCTCACAGAGCGACTGTACGGTGGGCAGCAGTAAGATAGAATGGGCATTCGCATGAAAAATGGCTAAGGACTCAAAGCATAAAACATAGCTTAAGTCGGCTTCCAATCTTTTTTCGCAAATCGACTCTTGAATAGTCGGCTTCTTGCCTTCTATTCAACTTGCTCAAAAACTTTAAAATGGATAAGTACTTGCCTTCCCAAAGCAGCCAAGCATTTGATCCAACGGCAGTCCGCAGAGCGGCGGTCCGACTGGCAAGACAGGAAACTAAGGGAAAGTGGCAAAGGAAAAGGCCAAAAGTGCAATGAGCAAGAAAAGATAGAATTCAGATAAATATTTACATAACATAGGCCCTTGGCCTAATCTTCGAGCAGTAGTTCAAAATACACCACGCGGGTGGAATTGTGTGAATTAACAAGTTCTTCAAAGACTACTAAAGCAGATAAAATAAAGATAAGGCGGCAGACGGATTCGGAGGGTCGGAGGAGACGGTAGCGTCAGGCGTTGGGGCGGCCGGCTGGGCAGTCTTGGCCTGATCGCCTCCGGCGGCACTCTGCTCGGTCCCACGCGGCTCGTTGCTGGAGGCACGGTTGAGCTGAGGCTGACCGTCCGCTCCGTCTTCTGGTGCTTCCGTCTCACCTCCGTTCTCCGCCTCGCCTTCCTCCGCGACGCTGGAGCTGATCACCACCGCCGAGTCCTCGCCATAGTCTGGGTTCATCACAAACAACTCCGGCGGTACCTCCTCGCCGTGTTCAGCGCGCTCGGAACGAAGATGCTCGTGCCGGTGTACTCGGCGATCGTCGCGGCACGCTTGACGAGGGCGTCTTCCGTGGCTGCCAGCTCCGGCTGGGCCTCTGACCGGAGTGTGGCTAGTCGGTCTAGGTCCAGCCCCGGATACCACCCCTTGACGAACTCCAAGGCCCGGCGCGCTCCAGCTCGGGCCGAGGAACCTTTCCAGGCCTCAAGACGACTAGCTGCGACCCCCAGCTAGTCGGCAGTCCGACTAGGGGTGCGCGCAGCCTGCATGTCCTGCCACAGGGCAGCAATCGCCTGGGCGCCGACACGTTGAAGCCGGCGCAGCATCCGGTGAGTCGGCCGAAGGCGAGCCTCGATGTTCAGGATATGCTCATCAAGGGTTCGGGGGGTGTCGACGGCGATCTCTGTGCCTTCCGCCCTCCGACCTTCACGGTCAGCCTCGATGGCTTGGATGGCGGCCTGCGAGTGCCCAGGGAAGAAGTCTGCCAAGACGGAAAAAACGAAGAAGCAAGTCAAAAATCAGGAGTCGGCACGACTTATAATCGGCAGCTCGAAGAAAGAAAGTAAAGAAACTCACCATCAACAATGTCTTGAATCTCATGGAAGCCGGAGGCCAGCATTGCCTCTTTGTCGGTCCAGGAGGAGCGCTCGCTCGTGAACTCGGCTAGGAGGGCGGCTTCCGCCTCTTCCGCTTCCTTATGCGTCTTCGTAAGAAGCTCCCTATGCTCTGCCAATTGTGTGGCCAGCAGATCGCTCTCTGTAGCAAGCTTGCTGCACTCCTCCCCCTTGGCGCGCAACGCGGAGTTGGCTTCGCTCAGCTGCTGTTGAAGAGCAGCGTTGGCTTCCGAAGAGAAGGATGAAAGAAGGCATTAAGTCATCAATAAAGAAGGTCACCGGGGAGATCCGGCCCGACTGCTCAGCAGTCGGCCCGAATCTTGGGGACTACAGCCCGTGGGTGCGCCAGCACGCCGCCGCAAAGAAGAAAAAGGACTCACTCCGGCTCTCCGACAAGTCGGCGGTCCGCTTGCCCAGCTCTTCAACGTTGTGGTTGAAGGCAGTAACACGGAGGTTGTGGTAGTCCTGCGACAAATATTTCAGACAAAAGTTAGTACCCGGAACTCACCAATTGGAGTTCCGGGCCGCCTGCTCAGCAGCCGGCCCGAAAATCGGGGACTACACCCAGTGGGTGCGCTGGCGTGCCCCCACAGAGAGGAACAAGAAAACAAGGACCAAAGAGAAAGCATAGCCAGACGGCTGCCCGCGATGCCAGGTATGCCTTGGTGCAGTTCTGGATCGTGTCGCCCTCAGCTCGCAGCTTCGTCTGGATGTCAAGAAGCGGTTGGTTCAGCGGCCCCATGCCGCCTCCTCGCACCCACACAATGCGCGCGGCGCTTGTCGGTTCGGTGTTTGGGATCGCCGAGCTGGAGGTGCCGGTCTCCAGGGGGCATGGCG
The DNA here is from genome assembly GCF_003073215.2 of Triticum urartu. Lineage (NCBI taxonomy): Eukaryota > Viridiplantae > Streptophyta > Magnoliopsida > Poales > Poaceae > Triticum > Triticum urartu. Next base: position 487,189,985 of record NC_053026.1, read on the forward strand.
CCGAAGTCGCCTTCTCGAGTCGGCGGCGCGTTGGCGAGCCGACTTGAAGGAGTAGCCTCGCCACGGCCTCGTCTTCAGTCGGCGGCACCTGTGGGTCCGCCGGTTGTTTGCCTTGCGCGCTCCCAGACGGCGGCGGAGGTGGCGGTGGAATGATCACGTCCGGCGTGGAGGAGTCGCTGCCTTCCCTCTCCATGATGGGGTTCTCGCTGCCGGCTTCCCCAGTCTGCCCCGTGAACTCTGGAGGCGGCGGCGCAGAGTTCAGTGGGGTGACGAACACCGCCGATTGGCGGCGCGTGGCCTCCTCAGCCTGCCCCTTTGTCGCGACGACGGCTTCGGGGGCCTCCGCCTTATCGGCCTCCACCTTTTCCAGGCGGCCGGCCTGTTCCTCATTGCACTTCTCCTGCGCGTTCCGCTCCATCGCCTCCCGGAGGTCGGCGGTGGGTTCAATCCGTCGAGTGGTGGCGGACGTCTCCGCTGACCCCATGACGGAGGCGGCGACAACCCTGTCAAGAGTGAGGGGAGCCCTGAAGCGAGGGAAGCATGTAAAAGACTCAGACAAAGCCACGAAGAATGAATAAAGCGCTAAGACGGAATACTCACGCGGAGACCAGTGGCGGCTTCTTTACTTCCTTGCGGAAGCGGATGGCCTTCGCGGCCGCTTCGTCCCGCTTGGTCGCCGCAGCCGAACTCTTGGGCTTCTTCGACTGACTGCCGAACAAGGTCGGCACGGCCCTGCGCTTCTTTCCGCCGCCTGGAGCAACCCGGCGCGGCAGAAGAGCCCGCACCGGGATGGCTGGCTCCTGGCCGGTGGTGGGGGGCGACCTCCTCCTCATCATCAGGCCAGTCCTCTGGACTGGCCCCGAGCCACGGGCCGTCTCCTCCCTCGGCGTCGTCTTCCAAAGCCGCCGCCCCCAGATCGGGGTCGTCGACGTCGCTCTCCGCCCGGTCGGCAAGGAACTCGTGGGCCGGCCCCGTGGTGCCGGCTGGTGGATGGAGGAGGGGATACTGACCAAAGACGACTGGTCAGGTCGCACAAAACAAACTCGGCGAGAAAGAAGACAATTCAAAGAAAGAAAGAAAAGGCAACTCACTCTGGGTGGGTGGTTGGCGCGGGAGTACGGCTCCTTGCCGAACCGCCAGTCCTCCAGAAGCTTGCTGTCCGAGAGGTAGTTCACCATGTAGGCCACCTCCTTGTGAGGCATGTCCTTGGTGCACATCCGACTCGGGTCACGGTGCCCGCTCATTTGGCATATCATCTGGGGGGCGACCTTAGAGCGGAAGAACTCGGCACGCCATGAAGGCGGCCAGCAAGTCCGGACCGGTCAAGCCCTCCGACTGCGTCAGCACTCGGAGTCGCGCAACGGTGCCGGCCCCTGCAAGTGTCAGTGACTTGGCCCAGTACAACCAGTTGGGCAGTTTCCCAGCCGGCGGGCCGACTTCGAAAGCCGGCAGGTTGACCCAATCGCCCCTCGCGAAGACGCTCTTCACGTAGAAGTACGATCACTGCCACATCTTCACCGACCTTATCAGCTTGATGGTGGGGAAGGGGTTGTCGGCCCCCGACCTCTGCACGGCGATGAACGCGCCGCACTGAGCCGGCACGCCTGCAGCCTGGGTGCCGAGCTTGGAGTAGAAGAACTCCCCCCAGAGCTCGAGGGTGGGGAGGACTCCCAAGAAGCCTTCACACAAGGCCACGTAGGCGGATAGTAGCACCACCGTGTTGGGCGTGAGGTGGTGCGGCTGGAGGCCATAGAACTCCAGAAAGGAGTGGAAGAAGCTGCTCGCCGGCAGCCCCAATCAGTGCAGGCAGTGCGAACGGAAGATAACCCGCTCGCCCTCCTCCGGCGCTGGAGAGATCTCCCCCCTCGGCGCAAGGTGTACCCACACGTAATCTTCACCGGGGAGCCGACGAGTCTTGCAGAGGAACTTGATGTGGTCGTCGTGAACTTCTGAGCCATCCCAGGTGCCGGAATGCACCGAGGGAGGCGCGGCGGCAGAAGAAGAACTCATCTTGAGCGGATCGCCGCGGTGTTCGGCAAAGCTTGGGCGCGTGGCGGTGCAAGGAAGAAGAAGAAGAAGAAGAAGAAGAAGAGAAGGGAGTAGCGTGGAGGAGGGGGGCGCGTGCTCTGCCCCCCCCTCCTCCCCCTACTTATAGCCTCATGGGCTGCGAAGCCAAGGGGCGGACGTGGGATTTGCTGTGCCCACGACCCCACGACCCCCATGTTTCCACGACAAAAGTTACTGCGCGGAGTAACTCCACGGGAATCCCAACTGTCCGCTTGGGCCACAGCGGATCCGCTCGAGTGCCGAGGCGCGGTAATAGCGGGCCCCGCCTACGGGCCTGTCCCGTCACGCGCACAGGCTGGGAGACTGGGCCGGCCACGTGTTGCCACGTGACGGACCCGGAACGGGCGGCGGCCTGGAAGCTTAGCCAGCACGCTACTTGGATCCCGCCGCGACGTTCGAAATATTGTGCAAGTCGGAGTTGGGCGGGTCCGGCTCCTTCTAGTCGGCCGGGTAGAAGTCAAGCAAGATCCATGTCTCGGGCACCCGGAAAGAGAAACTGCTGAGGCTCCTTGGCCGATCATCCGCGGCGCCTCATCAGCTTCCGGGACTACTGTCGGAGTAATGGGCCACGGGTAGGCTAACACGAGCCCCGGAACCTTTCAAGACATCGGGGCAGGCTGCGCCCCTCAAGACCCCAGGACACAGAGCCGCCTTTCGAGAAGTCGGCGGCAAGGCAACCGACTAGCCACTTGCGGCCGAGTCCCAGGAACGCCTTCAGGATAAGCCGACTCCTGACTGACGACTTCCCGAGAAGCCGACCTTGGGGAGTCGGACCGCGACTCCAACAAACGCCATGTCCGCATCAAGAGGGATAGGACAGGGGAGTGGCTACAGTGAAGCCTGCCCTCACCCCTTTCCTGGGGCAGGCATGGTCACAGTACGCCGTACCCGTGGAGATCTCCGTGCGGCGTGGCACTGTTGCCATGTCGGCCCTGACATCAGCACCAGTGGACCGAATCCTGCGCCCACGACGGCTTGTCTGTACGACCCTGTGGCGGTGGGTCCCACCAGCCAGCGGGACCCCAGAAGACGGCAAGTGCGCCACCAGTCGGACCCGTTGGGAGCCGGCCCCCGAGAGTCGGCCAGCCCCACCCCTGGGGCCCACGCGCCATTAACCAGATGTGACGGAGAGTGGCAATAGTGATCGCCCGCCAGGCAGCGGGGCTATTGCCACGGCTCCATGACCAAGCCCGCATCATTAGAAGCACGGCTACAGTAATCAGCAGCCAGCAAGACCCGCCCGCGGCGGACGCGGCCTGTCGGCTCCGTACCAAGCCAGTGGGCGGGGCCCACCAGTCGGCGGGCCCCAGCAGTTGGCGGAGAAGACGGAGGTCGGAGGCACTGACGGTTGGGCCCGCGTCCAGCCGGATTACCATTGTACCCCTGGGGGGTAGGCCCATATAAACCCCCAGGGCACCCATGCAAAGGGAGGAATCCATTAGCACTAGACTAGATCATATAGGAAGGAGAGAGCTAGCCTTGCCTTCTCCTACCTCTAGGAAACAGCTCAAGGAGCAATCGTGTAAACACGTTGCCATAGTGATCATGCGGAGACCCCATAGAGCAGCAGTAGGGGTATTATCTCCCCGGAGAGCCCTGAAGCTGGGTAAGATTCGTCGGCGTGCATGTCTTCGCCTCATCCCATTTCCAGGCACCGGCGACGTTCTACTCGCCCCCACCATGATAAACCATCCTTTGGCATATGTCGCACCCAACCCCCGACAACAGGACTTGCAAACCTCAACACAAGTATTTCTCAATTTCACAACTACTCAACTAGCATCATCAAGCATCAAACTTTTCTTAGTATTCAACACACTCATAAGAAAGTTTTATTATTAATCTTGCATACCAAGCATATTAGGATTATAAGCAAATTACCATGCTATTAAGACTCTCAAAATAATCTAAGTGAAGCATGAGAGATCAATAGTTTCTATAAAACCAATCCACCACCGTGCTCTAAAAGATATAAGTGAAGCACTAGAGAAAAACTATAAAGCTAAAAAGATATAAGTGAAGCACATAGAGTATTCTATCAAATTCCAAATCATGTAAGGCTCTCTCAAAAGGTGTGTACATCAACGATGATTGTGGTAAAATAATAAGCAAAGACTCAAATCATAAAAGACGCTCCAAGAAAAACACATATCATGTGGTGAATAAAAATATAGCTCCAAGTAAAGTTAACGATAGAAGTAGACAAAATTGGGATGCCTTCCGGGGCATCCCCAAGCTTTGGCTTTTAGGTGTCCTTAGATTATCTTGTGGGTGCCATGGGCATCCCCAAGCTTAGGTTCTTGCCACTTCTTGTTCCATAGTCCATCAAATCTTTACCCAAAACTTGAAAACTTCACAACACAAAATTTAAAGTAGAAAACTCGTGAGCTCCGTTAGCGAAAAAAAAGAAAAGACCACTTCAAGGAACTGTAATTAACTAATTCTTTATTTATATGAGTGTTATACCTACTGTATTCCAACTTCTCTATGGATTATAAACTATTTTACTAGCCATAGATTCATCAAAATAAGCAAACAACACACGAAAAACAGAATCTGTCAGAAACAGAACAGTCTGTAGTAATCTGTAGCTAGCGCAAGATCTCGAACCTCAAAAATTCTAAAATAAATTGCTGGACGTGAGGAATTTATCTATTAATCATCTGCAAAAATAATTAACTAAATATAACTTTCCAAATAAAAGTGACAGCAGTTCTCGTGAGCGCTAAAGTTTCTGTTTTTTACAGCAAGTTCAACAAGACTTTCCCCAAGTATTCCCAACGGTTCTACTTGGCACAAACACTAATTAAATACAAAAAACACAACCAAAACAGAACCTAGATAATTTATTTATTTAATAACAGCAAGGAAAAATATTGGGTTGTCTCCTAACAAGCGCTTTTCTTTAAAGCCTTATAGCTAGGCATTGGTAATTTTAATGATGCTCACAAGAAAGACTAGAATTGAAGCACAAAAGGAGCAGCATAAAGCATGTAACAAACACATCTAAGTTTTGGAAATATGCCCTAGAGGCAATAATAAATTAGTTATTATTATATTTCATTGTTCATGATAATCGTTTATTATCCATGCTAGAATTGTATTGATAGGAAACTCAGATACATGTGTGGATACATAGACAACACCATGTCCCTAGTAAGCCTCTAGTTGACTAGCTCGTTGATCAATAGATGGTTATAGTTTCCTGAGCATGGACATTGGATGACATTGATAACGGGATCACATCATTAGGAGAATGATGTGATGGACAAGACCCAATCCTAAGCTTAGCTCAAAGATCGTGTAGTTCGTTTGCTGTAGCTTTTCTGACTGTCAAGTATCATTTCCTTATACCATGAGATTGTGCAACTCCCGGATACCGTAGGAGTGCCTTGGGTGTGCCAAACGTCACAACGTAACTGGGTGACTATAATGGTACATTACAGGTATCTCCGAAAGTGTCTGTTGGGTTGGCACGAATCGAGACTGGGATTTGTCACTCCGTATGACGGAGAGGTATCTTTAGGCCCACTCGGTAATGCATCATCATAATGAGCTCAATGTGACCAAGTGGTTGATCACGGGATCATGCATTACGGCACGAGTAAAGTGACTTGCCGGTAACAAGATTGAACTAGGTATTGGGATACCGACGATCGAGTCTTGGGCAAGTAACGTACCAATTGACAAAGAGAATTGTATACGGATTGATTGAATCCTCGACATCGTGGTTCATCCGATGAGATCATCGTGGAGCATGTGGGAGCCAACATGGGTATCCAGATCCCGTTGTTGGTTATTGACCGGAAAGGCATCTCGGTCATGTCTACATGTGTCCTGAACCCGTAGGGTCTACACACTTAAGGTTCGGTGACACTAGGGCTGTAGAGATATGAGCATACGGTAACCCGAAAGTTGTTTGGAGTCCCGGATGAGATCCAGGATGTCACGAGGAGTTCCAGAATGGTCCATAGGTGAAGAATTATATATAGGAAGTCAAGTTTCGGCCATCGGGAAAGTTTCGGGGGTAATCGGTATTGTACCGGGACCACCGGAAGGGTCCCGGGGGTCCACCGGGTGGGGCCACCTATCCCGGAGGGCCCCATGGGCTGAAGTGGGAGGGGAACCAGCCCCTAGTGGGCTGGTGCGCCCCCCTTGGGCCTCCCCCTGCGCCTAGGGTTGGAAACCCTAGGGGTGGGGGCACCACCCTTGCCTTGGGGGGCAAGGCACCCCCTTGGCCGCCGCCCCCCCTAGGAGATTGGATCTCCTAGGGCCGGAGCCACCCCCCCTAGGCACCCTATATATAGTGGGGGGAGGGAGGGCAGCCGCACCCAAGCCCTTGGCCTCTCCCTCTCCCTCCCGTGACACTCCTCCGTCTCCCTGCGCTTGGTGAAGCCCTGCCGAGATCACCGTTGCTTCCACAACCATGCCGTCGTGCTGCTGGATCTTCATCAACCTATCCTCCCCCCTTGCTGGATCAAGTTGGAGGAGACGTCTTCCCAACTGTACGTGTGTTGAATGCGGAGGTGTTGTCCGTTCGGCACTTGGTCATCGGTGATTTGGATCACGTCGAGTACGACTCCATTAACCCCGTTCTCTTGAACGCTTCCGTGCGCGATCTACAAGGGTGTGTAGATGCACTCCTCTCTCCCTCGTTGCTAGATGACTCCATAGATTGATCTTGGTGATACGTAGAAAATTTTAAAATTCTGCTACGTTCCCCAACAGTGGCATCATGAGCTAGGTCTATGCGTAGTTACTATGCACGAGTAGAACACAAAGCAGTTGTGGGCGTTGATATTGTCAATTTGCTTGTCGTTACTAGTCTTATCTTGATTCGGCGGCATCGTGGGATGAAGCGGCTCGGACCGACCTTACACGTACGCTTACGTGAGACTGGTTCCACCGACTGACATGCACTAGTTGCATAAGGTGGCTGGCGGGTGTCTGTCTCTCCCACTTTACTCGGATCGGATTCGATGAACAGGGTCCTTATGAATGGTAAATAGAAATTGGCAATTCATGTTGTGGTTTTGGTGTAGGTAAGAAACGTTCTTGCTAGAAACCTATAGCAGCCACCTAAAAACTTGCAACAACAATTAGAGGACGTCTAACTTGTTTTTGCAGCAAGTGTTTTGTGATGTGATATGGCCAAAGGATGTGATGAATGATATATGTGATGCATGAGATGATCATGTTCTTGTAATAGGAATCACGACTTGCATGTCGATGAGTATGACAACCGGCAGGAGCCATAGGAGTTGTCTTTATTTATTTATGACCTGCGTGTCAACATAAACAACTTTACTTTATTGCTAAAGCGTTAGCCATAGTAGTAGAAGTAATAGATGACAAGACAACTTCAAGAAGACACGATGATGGAGATCATGATGATGGAGATCATGGTGTCATGCCGGTGACAACGATGATCATGGAGCCCTGAAGATGGAGATTAAAAGGAGCAAATGATATTGGCCATATCATGTCACTATTTGATTGCATGTGATGTTTATCATGTTTTACATCTTATTTGCTGAGAACGATGGTAGCTTAAATAATATGATCCCTCATAATAATTTCAAGGAAGTGTTCCCCCTAACTGTGCACCGTTGCGAAGGTTCGTTGTTTCGAAGCACCACGTGATGGTCAGGTGTGATAGATTCTAACGTTCGAATACAACGGGTGTAAGCCAGATTTACACACGCAATACACTTAGGTTGACTTGACGAGCCTAGCATGTACAGACATGGCCTCGAAACACGAAAGACCGAAAGGTCGAGCATGAGTCGTATAGGAGATACGATCAACATGAAGATGTTCACCGATGTTGGCTAGTCCGTCTCACGTGATGATCGGACATGGCCTAGTTAACTCGGATCATGTTTAACTTAGATAACTGGAGGGATGTCTATCTGAGTGGGAGTTCATTGAGTAATTTGATTAGATGAACTCAATTATCATGAACATAGTCTAAATTGTCTTTGCAAATATGTTGTAGATAAATAGCTCACGTTGTAGCTCCCTGTTTGAATACGTTCCTAGAGAAAGATTAAGTTGAAAGATATTGTAAGCAATGATGTGGACTAGGTCCGTAGTCCGAGGAGTGTCCTCACTACTACACAGAAGGCTTACGTCTTTGATACACCGCTCGATGTGCAAACCCCTACAGCGTCGTCTATGGATGTTGTGAACACCTGGCAGACACATCCTGATGACTACTTGATAGTTTAGTGCACCATACTTTACGGCTTAGAATCAGGATTCCAATGACGTTTTGAACGCCATAGAACATATGAGATGTTCCAAGAGCTGAAATTGGGATTTCAGGCTCATGCCCGTGTTGAGAGGTGTGAGACCTCTGACAAGTTCTTTTGCCAACAGGATGGAGGAGAATAGCTCAGCTAGTGAGCATGTGCTCAGAATGTCTGGGTACTACAATCACTTAAATCAAGTAGGAGTTAAACTTCCAGATAAGATACTGTTTGATGGAGTTCTCTAGACACTATCACTAAGCTACTAAATCTTCATGATGAATTATGACATGCAAGGGATGGAGTTGATCCCGGAGCTGTTCGCGGTGCTTAGGACCGCAAAAGGTAGAAATCAAGAAGGAGCATCAAGTGTTGATGGTTTAACAAGACCACTGGTTTCAAGAAGGGCAAGGGCTAGAAAGGAAACTTCATGGATGGAAAACTAGTTGCCGCTCCAGTGAAGGAACCCAAGGTTGAACCCAAACCCGAGACTAAGTGCTTCTATTGTAAGGGGAACGGTCACTGGTAGCGGAGTTACCCCAAATGCTTGGTAGATAAGAAGGCTGGCAACTTCAAAGTATATACGTGTTATTAATGTGTACCTCACTAGTACTCCTAGCAACACCTAGGTATTGGATACCGGTTCAGTTGCTATTATTGGTGACTTGAAGCAAAAGCTACGGACTAAACGTAGAATGGCTAAGGGCGAGGTGACGATGTGTGTTGGAAGTGTTTCCAAAGTTGATGAGATCACCATCGCACGCTCCATCTGTCTTCAGGATTAGTATTGAACCTAGATAAATGTTATCAGGTGTCTACGTTGAGCATGAATATGATTAGATCATGTACATTGCAATACGGTCATTCATTTAAGTTAGAGAATAATGGTTATTCTGTTTACATGAATGATACCTTTCATGGTCATGCACCCTATGTGAATGGTTCATTGAATCTCGGTCGTGGTAATACACATGTTCACGCCAAAAGATGTAGAGTTAATAATGATAGTACCACTTTCTCGTGGCACTGCCGCTTAGGTCATATTGGCGTAAGATGCATGAAGAAACTCCATGTCGATGGATGTTTGGAGTCACTTGATTTTGAATCACTTGACACATGCGAGCCATGCCTCATGGGCAGGATGACTAAGACCCCGTTTTCAGGTACAATGAAACGGGCAAGTGACTTGTTGGAAATCATGCATGCTGATGCGTGTGATCCAATGAGAATTGAAGCATGCGGTGGATATCGCTATTTTCTCATCTTCACTGACGATTTGGGTAGATATAGGTATATCTACCTAATGAAGCACAAGTCTGAAACGTTTGAAAAGTTGATGCGATTTCAGAGTGATGTTAAGAATCATCATAACAAAGAAGATCATGTTCCTACGATCTGATCAAAAGGGGATTTTCTGAGTTATGAGTTTGGCAATCACTTAAGACATTGTGGAATTGTTTCGCAGTTGAAGCCACCTGGAACACCACAAGGTAATGGTGTATCCGGACGTCGTAATCGAACCTTATGAGATATGGTGTGATCTATGATCTACCGCTATTATTTTGAGGTTATGCATTAGAGACAGCTGCATTCACTTTAGATAGGGCACCATATAAGTCCGTTGAGACGACGTCGTATGAACATTGGTTTGGCAAGAAACCAAAGTTGTTGTTTCTTAATGTTTGGGGCTGCGATGCTTAAGGCTTCAGCCGGAGAAGCTCGAACCCAAAGCGGACAAACACATCTTCATAGGATACCCAAAGGTGACAGTTGGGTATACCTTCTATCTCAGATCCGAGGGCAAATTGTTTGTCGCTAAGAACGGGTCCTTTCTCGAGAAGGAGTTTCTCTCGAAAGAATTGAGTGGGAGGAAGATAGAACTTGATATGGTTGTCGAACCTTTATTTCAACCAGAGAGTGATGCAACACAGAAAGATGTTTTCTGTGGAGCCTACATCTGTTGAATAGGAAGTTAATGATAGTGATCATGAAGCTTCGGATCAAGTTGCTGTCGAACCCCGTAGGTCAACAAAGATATGTACTACTCCTGAGTGGTACCGTAATCCTGTCTTGGATATCATGTTGTTAGACAACAATGAACCTACGAGCTATGGAGAAGCAATGGTGGGCCCGTATTCCGACAAATGGTTAGAAGCCATGAAATCCGAGATAGGATCCATGTATCAGAACAAAGTATGGACTGTGGTGGACTTGCCTGATGATCGGCAAGCCATTGAGATAAATGGATCTTTAAGAAGAAGACGGACGTGGGCGGTAATCTTTTCACAAGTTCAAGGAGTTGACTACGATGAGAATTTCTCACCCGTAGCGATGCTTAAGTCCGTCGGAATCATGTTAGCATTAGCTATATTTTTCGATTATGAAATCTGACAGATGGATGTCAAAACGAGTTTTCTTACCAGTTTTCGTAAGAAAAAGTTGTATGTGATACAATAAAAGGTTTTGTCGATCCTAAGGATGCTAAAAGGTATGCTGGCTCCAGCAATCCTTCTATGGACTAGAGCAAGCATCTCGGAGTCGGAATATATGCTTTGATGGACTGATCAAAGCTTTTAGGTTTATAAAATGTTTGCTAGAAACTTGTATTTACAAGAAAGTGAGTGGGAGCACTACAACATTTCTGATAAGTATATGTGGATGACATATTGTTGATTCAAAATAATGTAGAATTTCTGGAAAGCATAAATGGTAGTTTCAAGAGTGATTTTCAAAGGAAGACCTGGATAAAGCTGCTTACATATTGGGCATCAAGATCTATAGAGATAGATCAAGACACCTGATGATACTTTGAAAGAACGCACACCTTGACATGTTTTTGAAGGAGTTCAAAATAGATCAGTCAAAGAAGGGGTTCTTACCTGAGTTGTAAGGTGTGAAGTTGAGTAAGACTCAAAGATTGACCACGGCAGAAGAAAGAGGAAGGACGAAGGTCGTCCCCTATGCTCTTGTCATAGGCTCTATACGGTATGCCATGATGAGTACCGCACTAGATGTGTGCCTTGCCACATGTCTGGCAAGAGGGTACAAAGGTGATCTTGGATTGGATCACCAGATAGCGGTCAAAATTATCCTTAGAGGAATAAGGAAATGTTTCTTGGTTATGGAGGTGATAAAGAGTTCGACGTAAAGAGTTATGTCGATGCAAGCTTAACACCTATCCGGATAGCTCTGAGTAGAGATACCAGATACGTATAATGGAGCAACAATTTGGAATAGCTCCAAGTGGAACGTGGCAGCAGCATCTATGACATAAAGTTTTGCGAAATACATGGGGATCTGAATATGGCAAGACCCGTTGACTACAACCTCTCTCACAAGCATAACATGATCAAACCCAGAACTCATTGAGTATTAATCACATAGTGATGTGAACTAGATTAGTGACTCTAGTAAACTCTTTGGATGTTGGTCACATGGCAATGCGACCTGTGAGTGTTAATCACATGGCGATGTGAACTAGATTATTGACTCTAGTGCAAGTGGGAGACTGTTGGAAATATGCCCTAGAGGAAATAATAAATTAGTTATTATTATATTTCATTGTTCATGATAATCGTTTATTATCCATGCTAGAATTGTATTGATAGGAAACTCAGATACATGTGTGGATACATAGACAACACCATGTCCCTAGTAAGCATCTAGTTGACTAGCTCGTTGATCAATAGATGGTTATAGTTTCCTGACCATGGACATTGGATGTCATTGATAACGAGATCACATCATTAGGAGAATGATGTGATGGACAAGACCCAATCCTAAGCTTAGCTCAAAGATCGTGTAGTTCGTTTGCTGTAGCTTTTCTGACTGTCAAGTATCATTTCCTTATACCATGAGATTGTGCAACTCCCGGATACCGTAGGAGTGCCTTGGGTGTGCCAAACGTCACAACGTAACTGGGTGACTATAAAGGTACATTACAGTTATCTCCGAAAGTGTCTATTGGGTTGGCACGAATCGAGACTGGGATTTGTCACTCCGTATGATGGAGAGGTATCTCTGGGCCCACTCGGTAATGCATCATCATAATGAGCTCGATATGACCAAGTGATTGATCACGGGATCATGCATTACGGCATGAGTAAAGTGACTTGCCAGTAACGAGATTGAACTAGGTATTTGGATACCGATGATCGAGTCTCGGGCAAGTAACGTACCAAGTGACAAAGGGAATTGTATACGGATTGATTGAATCCTCGACATCGTGGTTCATCTGATGAGATCATCGTGGAGCATGTGGGAGCCAACATCGGTATCCAGATCCCGCTGTTGGTTATTGACCGGAAAGGCATCTCGGTCATGTCTGCATGTCTCTGTCGGATTTCAGGTTCCGGCAGACCCTTGAGGTTCGAACACTGGGGTGCGCACGGAGATTTCGCCTCCTACCTACCTGTGCCCCTCCGCCTTGCTAGGATATAAACTAAGGAAAGAACGACACAAGAGACGCAGGGTTTATACTGGTTCGGGCCACCATTGTGGTGTAATACCCTACTCCAGTGTGTTGTGTGGTGGATTGCCTCTTGGGCTGATGATGATGAACAATACAAGGAAGAACAGCCTTGCGACGGTCTGTTCTTGGCTGGGGCGATGAACTGCTGGGAGGAGCTCAGTCACCCTTTCTCTCTCTCTCTCTCTCTCTCTCTCTCTCTCTTTCTTTGTCCTTCCAAACCTTTCGCCCCTTCGATGTGGGTGGCTGGTCCTATTTATAGAGGCCCTGGTCCTCTTCGCAAATATCGAGCGGGAAGGGAGCCAACAATGGCGGGCTAATTTGAAGGGGGGAAACTAGTACAAGCTACCCTGACAAAAGTAGTCTTCGCCTGCGCAAAGCTCTGGTGATGACGCCGTATTGGGCTCCACGGTGACCTCCTTCTCGTAGTCCTCCCGGTCATGGTCTCGTTGCACCGAAATGGCAACCTTTGCCTGATGGCTCGGTACTCCGCGGCTGCGCTCCCCCCCTTTGCACCGAAAGAGGGAAGGAGGACACTGCGCGGGCTGGCACCCGTCTGGCGCCCTTGGTCGTCATGGCTTGCGTCACGGGCACCTCGTGAGGTACCCCGCCTTGATCTCTCCGCTCCTCGTGAGCCAGCCTGACGAGGCCGTGTCTGAGGAAGCTCCGCGTCGTCCGCCCCGCGAGGCTTGGCCCCTCGCGAGGGACTTGGGTTTGTGTTGGTGAAGATGGGCCGCGCTGGGCCCCCTTTTGGGCCACGTTGCAGGCCGCAGGCAGGCAAGTTTGGGGACCCCCATTCCCAGAACGCCAACAGTAGCCCGAACCCGTAGGGTCTACACACTTAAGGTTCGGTGACGCTAGGGTTGTAGAGATATTAGCATACGGTAACCCGAAAGTTGTTCGGAGTCCCGGATGAGATCCCGGACGTCACGAGGAGTTATGGAATGGTCCAGAGGTGAAGATTTATATATAGGAAGTCATGTTTCGGCCATCGGGAAAGTTTCGGGGGTAATCGGTATTGTACCGGGACCACCGGAAGGGTCCCGGGGGTCCACCGGGTGGGGCCACCTATCCCGGAGGGCCCCATGGGCTGAAGTGGGAGGGGAACCAGCCCCTAGAGGGCTGGTGCGCCCCCCTTGGGCCTCCCCTTGCGCCTAGGGTTGGAAACCCTAGGGGTGGGGGGCGCCACCCTTGCCTTGGGGGGCAAGGCACCCCCTTAGCCGCCGCCCCCCTAGGAGATTGGATCTCCTAGGGCCGCCCCCACCCCTAGGCATCCTATATATAGTGGGGGAGGGAGAGCAGCCGCACCCAAGCCCCTGGCCTCTCCCTCTCCCTCCCGTGACACTCCTCCGTCTCCCTGTGCTTGGCGAAGCCCTGCCGAGATCACCGTTGCTTCAACCACCACGCCGTCGTGCTGGTGGATCTTCATCAACCTCTCCTTCCCCCTTGCTGGATCAAGTTGGAGGAGACGTCTTCCCAACCGTACGTGTGCTGAACGCGAAGGTGCCGTCCGTTCGGCACTTGGTCATCGGTGATTTGGATCACGTCGAGTACGACTCCATCAACCCCATTCTCTTGAACGCTTCCGCGCGCGATCTACAAGGGTATGTAGATGCACTCCTCTCTCGCTCGTTGCTAGATGACTCCATAGATTGATCTTGGTGATACGTAGAAAATTTTAAAATTCTGCTATGTTCCCCAACACTAAGTCTAACATACTTCCTACGCATATAGGCATCTTAAAGGCAAACGAATTATCATAGCAAGCAAAAGCTAGCATATGCAAGGAAGCGCAAAGAAACAATAGCAATCTCAACATAACGAGAGGTAATTTAGTAACATGAAAATTTCTAAAACCATATTGTCCTCTCGCATATTAATTACATGTAGGATCATAAGCAAATTCAACAATATAGGTATCACAAAACATATTCTTAACAGGATCCACATGTATGCAAACTTGAAACTATTCCAAAATAGTGGGATTAACATTATAATCAATCTCATATTCATCATGGGGTTTAAATAAATTTTCAAGATCAAAACAAGAATCGCCCCAATCATGATCATTGCAATAAGTAGAGGACCTAGTAAAACTAGCATCCCCAAGCTTAGGGTTTTGCATATTATTAGCACAAGTGACATTCATAGATTTTATACTATCATCATTGCAATTATGCTTTCTATTCAAAGATCTATCGTGAATCGCTTCATAAAGTAATTCATCACCCTTTTCAGATTCACAAATTTCAAGCAAAACCTCATAAAGATAATCTAGTGCACAAAACTCACTAGCAATTGGTTCATCATAATTGGATCTCTTAAAAAGATTAGCAAGTGGATGAGGATCCATAGATCTTAGGTTCTCTGTTTAGTAAAAAATAAACAACTATTCCAACCATACGAGCAAACAAGAAACGGGCAAAAGAGGCAAATAGAGAAAGAGAGGGAGGATAGAGAGAGAGGGCGAATAAAACGGCAAGGGTGAATTGGGGGGAGTGGAAAACGAGAGGCAAATGGCAAATAATGTAATGCGGGAGATAGGGATTGTGATGGGTACTTGGTATGTTGACTTTTGCGTAGACTCCGTGGCAACGGCGCCAGAAATTCTTCTTGCTATCTCTTGAGCACTGCGTTGGATTTCCCCGAAGAGGAAGGGATGATGCAGCAAAGTAGCGTAAGTATTTCCCTAAGTTTTTGAGAACCAAGGTATCAATCAAGTAGGAGGCTACGCTCGAGTCCCTCGTACCTACACAAAAGCAATAGCTCAACGCAACCAACGTGCTTAGGGGTTGTCAATCCCTTCACTGTCACTTACGAAAGTGAGATCTGATAGAGATGATAAATAATATTTTTGGTATAAAGATGCAAAGTAAATAAAGTAAAAGCAAAGTAAAAGAAAAGCAATAATAAAGTGATGGAGATTGATAAAATGAAAAAGAGACCCGGGGGCCATAGGTTTCACTAGTGGCTTCTCTCAAGAGCATAAGTATTCTACGGTGGGTGAACAAATTACTGTTGAGCAATTGACAGAATTGAGCATAGTTATGAGAATATCTAGGTATGATCATGTATATAGGCATCACGTCCGAAGCAAGTAGACCGAGACGATTCTGCATCTACTACTATTACTCCACTCATCGACCGCTATCCAGCATGCATCTAGAGTATTAAGTAAAAAACAGAGTAGCACCTTAAGCAAGATGACATGATGTAGAGGGATAATTTCATGCCATATGATAAAAAAAACCATCTTGTTATTCTCGATGGCAACGATACAATACGTGCCATGCTGCCCCTTCTGTCACTGGGAAAGGATACTGCAAGATCGAACCCAAAGCTAAGCACTTCTCCCATGGCAAGAACAACCAATCTAGTAGGCCAAACCAAACTGATAATTCGAAGAGACTTGCAAATATAACCAATCATACATAAAAGAATTCAGAGAAGATTCAAATAATATTCATAGATAGACTTGATCATAAACCCACAATTCATCGCCTAACAAACACACCGCAAAAAGAAGATTACATCGAATAGATCTCTATAAGAGACGGGGAGAACAATGTATTGAGATCCAAAAAGAGAGAAGAAGCCATCTAGCTACTAGCTATGGACCCGTAGATCTGAAATAAACTACTCACACTTCATCGAAGGGGCTTGGATGATGATGTACAAGCCCTCCGTGATCGATGCCTCCTTCGGTGGAGCTCCGGAATAGGCCCCAAGATGGGATCTCGTGGATACAGAAAGTTGCGGCGGTGGAATTAGGTTTTTGGCTCCATCCCCGATCATTTGGGGGTACGTGGATATATATAGGAGGAAGAAGTACGTCGGTGGACCTTCGAGGGGCCCATGAGGCAAGGGGGCGCGCCCTACCCTCGTGACCACCTCATGGATTTCTTAACAAAGGGTCCAAGCCTCCTGGATCTTATCTGGTTAGTAAATCATGTTTCCGAAGGTTTCATTCCATTTGGACTCCGTTTGATATTCCTTTTCTTCGAAACCCTAAAACAGGCAAAAAAACAGCAATTCTAGGCTGGGCATCCGGTTAATACGTTTGTCCAAAAAATAATATAAAAGTGGAAAATAAAGCCCAATAATGTCTAAAACAGTAGATAATATAGCATGGAGCAATCAAAAATTATAGATACGTTGGAGATGTATCAATCATCTCCCTCCTCCCAATCAAATATGGGGCACGGATGAGGGAGTCCTGGGCTAAGGGGTCCTTGGGCATCCGGCCTGTTGGCCATGGGCCGGACTGCCAGTGTACAAAAAGAGGGGTACATTTTTCTGTACCCCTATAACTGTGCACGGGCAGTCTGAGCCACGGGCACCACCACACCAAGCAAGGCAAGGGAGGTGAGCCAGGGAAAGACCGAATCTCAAGGGAACTAGGACGACGCCAAGGCCAAGACCATGAAGAGCAAAAGGGACGAAGCGGACTCCCCGGCAAGACCCTTGTCGGCAGACAGCTTTGGCAACCCCGGCAAGACCCTTGCCGCGGTGACTCGCCCCACGCCTATGGAGCAATCCACTGCCCCCAAGGGGCAAGGATTCAGGAGACATCCCCGTGGTGGCATGCAGATCTTTGTGAAGACATTCAAGATCAGATACGCACTAAGAAGACGACGACCTTCGGTGAGATTCGTACCAGTCACGGAAGACCACGAGACCCCCGGCAAGCGCCTTGCCGGGGATGACAGTAGGCGCCGCGACAAGACCCATGCCGGGGGCCTGGCAAGGCCCTTGCCGAGGACATCCGCAGGGCCACCATCAGGCCGACGCCAACTAAACCTCCACCACCGTACGCATGCGGCTGCCGACCCAACCAGCTAGGCAGGCACCTACGTGGCGGCATGCAGATCGTCGTAAAGACCCTCCACTGCGCCACCTCAGCTGCCTGCCTACCTACATGGCATCACAAGCATCGCTGGCCAGGGCGCGTGTCGACACAAGAAGGAGCGGCGACGGACGAGACAGGTTTCTCCCCCGTCCCCGATAAAGCAAGGACACCTAAGCAAGACACATTAAATGCGCCTTGTCATGTAATGCCAGGGATAACCTCGCATCACTATAACCTTTCCACCTCCTGCGTGCCATTGTGGCAACCCCTTTTTCTATAAAAGGAGGCCCGAGGCGACCAGGAGGAGGATTCGGCTTTTTGGAGCTCCTAATGCCCCAGAGCTAGCTCAAGAACAGGAATATACATCCACCAAAGCAGGAGTAGGGTTTTACACATCCTCGCGGCCCGAACCTGGATAAACAAACTGTGTACTATCTGTTTGATCCGCTCTTCTCACGACCCTGCGCCCCGCTAACCATAGTAGGGATTCTTGTGATCCCATAGGTGTCGTTCCCACTGACATCTCTAGCGCGCCAGGTAGGGGGCGCAGTTGTGAGAATCGGCTTTAGCAGTTAGTTCGACGCTTCTTCATCATCATGGCACCCAAGAAGAAGACGACGGTGGCGTTTGTCCAGTCGGAAGCCGGACAGCCCGTCCCGAAGCGGGCGAGCAGCGGACCGGTTGCAGAAAGGACCCGGGGCGCTGCTCGCGAACACCAACACCATCCCAGCTCGGAATTTGGGAGGCCGCGATGTTCGTGCGCCTGGTAACGGGCCACACATCGCCAAATCCAAAGGCGGAGCCAGGCCCTCCACGGGTGGAGCGGGGCCTTCCAAGGTCATCGCTGCCCCACCCAAAGGCGACGCAAGGGCCTCCAAGACTCCCACGCCGGCGCCAACAGCGCGCTCCTCCCAGGCAGCACGCGACGAACGGCGTCATCACGCCGAAGATCCCAGGCGTCGCCGCGTGAAGAGCCCCGAGTGCCACTCGCGGGACGTAGAAGACCTGCCCGCTCACCAAAGCACTGGTGACAACGCCATGCGACCGCGGGGTCGTGATAGAGCTCCTTTTGACATGGTCAGCAGAGGCCCTAGCGCGCGTAGTTGCTCCTCGACTTTCCTCCCACTATGGGGAAACTCGACGAATGGAGAGCCACTATCCGAAGCCTTGTTGCGGTGGCCAACAGAGACGAACCTAGTCCGGTGGGGCCCCCGGGTAGACGCTCCGATGGAGTCCCATGCACCAGTGGCGGAAAGGCCGGCGGCGCCGCAACCGTGGTGCATTCACCTCTTCCCCATCCGATACCGCGGACGCCGTCTCGTCGCGATGTCACGGGCGACGACATTTTCATAGCGTCGTCTGACCCACGGACCCACTGTGACAAGCGCCAAGTTCTTCGTGAACGATCCCATGAAGATGCTCGAACCACTATTGAGTGCCGGCGCGGAGCGCGCCACCAGTCAGACAGGCGAGCAGGGCCTGCTGCGAACCACCCAGCCCCGGGGAGCCCCGGAGGCCTACCTTACGAGGTAGGCTGTCCGGCTTTTACCCGTGAGCTGCGGCAGTTCCTGTGGCCCACTCGCCGCACCTTCAAACCTGACGTTGGCGAGAAGTACAAGGCAAGACCCACCCGTCTGAGTTCCTCAGCATCTACACCATCGCGATGCAAGCTGCCGGAGACCGCGATGATAAGGTGCTTGCGAATTACTTTCCATTGGCTCTTAAACCCAACGCCATGTCATGGTTGATGCACTTGCCGGTAGACGACTCTATTTCCTCCTGGTCGGATTTGTGCCATGAGTTTGTTGGCGCCTTTACTGGAGGCCACCAAGCCCATGGCCAAGAAAGCGACCTGCACGTCATTCCCCAGAAGGGAGGCGAGAGTCTGCGCAAGTATATACAGAGGTTCAGCTGGGTACAGTACAATATCCCTGATGTTCACCCTGCCGCCATCATCAGCGCGTTCCATCAAAACATGCGTAACCGAAAGATGCGTGAAGAGCTGGCAATGAACAAGGTGAAAGACGTGGCAGAACTCTATGTTCTTGCTGACAGATGTGCCCGGGCTGAAGAGGGAAGGAAGTACCCCGGCGAAGATGCCGGCGTGGAAACCGACTCCTCAGATGACGATACTGCCGCCCCGGCAAAGAAAAGCCGGTGCAGCAACAGGAAGCGCGAAGGTAAAGCCGTGCTTGCCGTCGAGGGATCTGACGACGCCGGCTCCGCCAAGAAAACAAAGGCAGATGACCCCGGCAAGGAAATTGTCGGATGTGTCGCCTGCCCGGCCTTGGCGGCTGCCGAGAAGCCAGGAAACTCCGACACGCAATACTGCAAGATCCATCGCACCAAAGGCCATGATCTCCAGAACTGCCGATAGGTTGAGCTCCTTGCTGAGAAGCAGAGGGCTGAATATGAGAGGCGTGACAAGAAGAAAGTCCAGGACGGTGCTAAAGGGTCCGGCAAGAAGCGTGACGGCCAGGCGGGCCGTCGCGGCAAAGATAAACAGCAGGAGAGGCCCGCCCGAGGCCGTGACAAAAAGCCAGAAGACGATGATCACGAAGAGGACGATGAGTCTGGTGACCATGAATTTCAGAAAGCTACAGAGGCCATGTGCGTCGATGTCGGTGCCTCGCTGCATACCTCTCATCGCCAGCTTAAATAGTGGGCGCGTGAGATTATAGTGGCAGAGCCATCATTTGATGCCCAAAAGCCGCTGAAGTGGTCCGGCGCACCTATCATTTTTGACACTGAGGATCACCCTGATTGCACTACTACAGTCGGGTTTCACCAACAATACGCAACCTCAAGGTGACAAAGATGCTAGTCGATGGCGGGGCCGGTCCGAACTTAATCGCGCCTGCCGTGATCGAGAAACTGCAGATTCCAGATGAAGACCTCGAAGAGACAGGCATGTTTCAGGGGGTCAACCTGGGAAGAAGTGAACCAAAGGGAAAGGTCACGTTGCCCGTGACTTTTGGGAGTGATCTGAACTACATGACAGAAAGGATTGTGTTCGACGTTGCCAAGATCCCCTTCCCTTACAACGGGATCCTTGGCCGCCCAGTGCTGGCCAAGTTCATGGCGGCATCACATTACGCCTACAACACCCTGAAGATGCTGGGGCCTGTGACGATCATCACCGTCCCATCAGACAAGAAGGATGCGCTAATTTGCGCTAACCAACTATGCAACAAGCAGTTGCAGCAGCCGCCACTGCTAAGGCGCTTGCTCCTTCCACTGGAGCCCCGGGAAGGAAAAAGAAGAAGACCGGTGAGACCTCAGGCACCCACTCCGGCAAGCGCACCTCTTCGGAGTGTAGCGCTCCCATCGAGGACGTGCCAGAGAGCTCCACCGACAGAAACAAGAAGTCCAGCGCCACACCGCCGAGAACCAAGAAGGTTTCTGTCAAGCAGGACGGCATGGGAGGGGCTTTTACCATAAGCTCCGCCCTTGACGACAAATAGGAAGACGCGCTCGTCACCTTCCTGCAGGCGAATGTCGATGTGTTTGCATGGCAAGCATCCGACATCCCCGGCGTTCACAGGGAGGTGATTGAGCACCACCTTGCTGTCTGTCCTCATGCGCGGCCCGTCAAGCAGAAGGTCAGAAAGCAAGCCTTGGAATGACAAGAGTTCATCACAGAGGAGATCCGGAAACTGGAAGCAGTGGGTTTGGTAAGCGGAGTGCTCCATCCAACGTGGTTGGCCAATCCAGTGGTAGTGCGCAAGGAAAATGGGAAGTGGAGGTTGTGTATTGATTACACAGATATCAATAAGGCTTGTCCCAAAGACCCCTTCCCGTTGCCGCGCATCGACCAGATTGTTGACTCCACGGCTGGGTGTGATCTATCGTCATGCCTCGATGCCTACTCCGGCTACCACCAGATCTTCATGATAAGAGAAGATGAAGAGAAAACGGCATTCATCACCCCATGTGGTACGTATTGTTTCATACGGATGCCTTTCGGGTTGAAGAGTGCTGGTTCAACGTTTGCAAGGGCGGTCCAGATTGGTTTTGAACCCCAGCTCCATAGAAATATGGAAGCTTATATGGATGATATAGTGGTCAAAACCAAGAACAGGGCAACCCTCATATCGGATTTACAAGAAACATTTGCAAACCTACGCAAGATCAATCTCAAGCTGAACCCTGAGAAGTGCGTCTTCGATGTCCCGTCCGGCAAGCTTCTCGGGTATTTTGTGTCGCAGCGTGGGATAGAGGACAATCCGGACAAGATCAAAGCTATAGAGCAGATTGAAGCAGCCAAGCGAGTCAAGGATGTGCGTCGGCTTGCTGGTTGCGTTGCCGCCATGAGCAGGTTCATTTCCAAGTCCGCCAAGCGCACCCTTCCCTTTTTCAAGATTTTGAAAAAGGCGGGCCCGATGGAGTGGACACCAGAAGCCGAAGCAGCATTGCAAGAGTTGAAGAGGTACCTCTTCTCCACGCCAATACTAGTTGCGCCTAGGCCACGGGAACCGTTGCTTCTATACTTGGCGGTAATGAACCAGGTGGTCAGCGCCGCACTAGTGGCGCAGAGAGAAATTGATGACGAGGTAATGGTAGCGACAGAGCCCGATGCCACCGATGCAGAGACAACACAGCCAGTTGGAGTGCCGCCGAAGAAGAAAATGATGCAGCACCCGGTCTACTTTGTTAGTTCCCTCCTGCAGGGGGCTAGATCAAGGTACTCCGGTGTGCAGAAACTGCTCTTCGGCCTTCTTATGGCCTCGAGGAAGCTGCGTCACTACTTCCAGGCGCACGAAATCACTGTCATCACTCCCCTCCGTCTGCAACAGATATTGCACAATCCGGACGCAACGGGAAGAATCGTAGAGTGGGCACTGGAACTGTCCATCTTTGGCCTCAAGTTTGAGAGTACCTCGACGATTCAAAGCCAAGTCCTCGCGGAGTTCGTTGCAGAATGGACCACGACGCCTGACGAAGAATCCCAACAGACTGCTCTCCTCGGCAAGGAGGCAAGTTGCGACTGGATCATGTAATTTGATGGAGCTTTCTCCTTACAGGGCGCCGGGGTTGGCGTACTGCTTGTCGCGCCCACCGGAGAGCACCTCAAGTACGTGATCCAGATGCACTTCCCTAGGGAGGTGTCAACAAACAATACGGCTGAGTACGAAGGGATGCTTGCTGGTCTTAGGATCGTGGCGGACCTCGGAATCAGGAAACTCGTCGTCAGGGGCGACTCGCAACTTGTCGTCAAGCAAGTCAACAAGGTTACCAGAGCCCGTTGATGAAGGCCTACGTCGATGAAGTGAGAAAGCTGGAAGAGCGTTTCGATGGTATACAGGCAGAACACGTTCCCCAAGCGGAGAATGACATCGCCGATTACCTGTCAAAACGCGCTGCCCTCAAGCTACCTGTGGAACCAGGTACCTTTGTGCTTCGGCTAACTCAGCCATCCATTGATCCATCAACAGAGAAGAACAAGAGGAGACACTGAGCCCGCCACAGGACGGCTAGCTCCGACGGAGCATCAAGCTCATGCCGTGGAGACAGCCGCTCCTATAACGGAGGAAATGCCTTTAGTCCTCGTCGTCGAGCCCCAGGCTCCAGCGTGGGCACAGCATACCGTCCGATTCCTCCAAACAGCGGAACTTCCTGAGGAGCAGGAAGAAGCGGAAAAAGTAGCCCGTCGCTCTACTATGTACTAGTTCGTCGATGACGTCCTGTACAGAAAGAGGCCGAACGGTGTGAAATTGAAGTGTATCCCTCGAGAGGAAGGACTGGGGCTGTTGGCGGAGATACATGGAGGCGTATGTGGATCCCACATAGGGTCGAGGGCCCTTGCCGGCAAAGCGTTTCGGCAAGGCTTCTTCTGGCCCACCGCCCTCCAGGATGCGATGACACTAGTCGCCAGGTGTGAACCGTGTCAGTTCCATTCAAAGAAGCTTCATCAGCCATCTCAAGCCCTTCAAACAATTGCTCTCTCCTGGCCTTTCTCGGTCTGGGGGCTCGACATACTGGGCCCTTTCCCCCACACTGTCGGGGGCTTTGAGTACTTGTACGTTGCAATCGACAAGTTCACAAAGTGGCCAGAAGTGGAAGCAGTGAGGAAGGTCACAGCACAGTCATTCGTCAAGTTCTTCAAAGGACTGGTGTGCCGTTCTGGTGTACCCAATAGGGTCATCACCGACAATGGCACGCAGTTCACAATCCACACCTTCATCCAATATATTCAAGACCTCGGCAGCAAGGTCTGTTTCGCTTCCGTTGCTCACCCACGAAGCAATGGTCAAGCTGGGAGGATAAAGACCTTTGACAGACTGCACAAGAGTGGAAGGCGCTGAATTAATGAATTGCCGGCGGTTCTTTGGTCAATCAGAACAACAACAAATCGAGCCACCAGCCAGACACCCTTTGCCCTGGTATACGGGGCAGAAGCAGTTCTCCCCACGGAACTCATATACGGGTCACCTCGAGTACTCGCTTATGACGAGCTTGAGCAAGAGCAATTGCGGCAAGATGACGCAACGCTCCTTGAGGAAGATCGTCTTCGGGCGGCTGTGAGAGCAGCGCGCTACTAGCAAGCCTTGCACCGCTACCATAGCCGCAAGGTTCATGCCCGAAGCTTTGAGGAAGGTGACCTTGTTCTTCGGCGCGTTCAATCGGCCAAGAATTCCAACAAGTTGACGCCAAAGTGGGAAGGCCCTTATCGGGTAATACGAGTCACCAGGCCCGGCTCAGTCCGGCTGGAGACCGAAGATGCCATTCCGGTGAGTAACTCCTGGAACATTGAGCATCTTCGCAAGTTTTACCCGTGAGGCGCGGCTTGCTGGGCCCCCCGGCAAGCCACCTTTTGTACGAGCCTTGCCGATGAAGCATGTAACCCTTTGTACAAAGCCAGGCGCAGACCGTGAGCATAAATAAATGAAGCGCTCGCGCCCTAAGTTATAGCATGCATGCTAGGTCGAGTCTCGTCCTTGGTTAGGGTTGATAGTGCTTAGCGGCGACTAACCCCTAGCTTAGAGGTCGAGTGTGCGTCTCTTTGTCTTTCTTTTGTCTTCTTTGGTTCACAGGACACACAGATATCCTTGCCAAACCACTTGGGGAGAAAAAGAGGAACAGACCAGCATCTAGGCCCCGGCAAGCCAGTATTGCCGGGGGCTGTAAGAGCAAAGATTCACCCACGGCAAACCAGGGTTGCCGGGGGCTGCAGCTTCAGATAAGTTCTTCATCCCTTATCATGCATTCCATTATGGACTGAGGTATGTGAAACCTCGTTTTTCCTTAAGCTACCGTGCTCCCCTAACTCTAGGCCCTAGGGCTCGTTCCTGGGACCAAGTTTGGTCGTAGTCGCGGCAGCGAAAGGATGAAACAAGGAGCCTGAACCCGCCTCATCGCTGCCTCCGCCAAAGGCATGAGAAAGGTCGAGCGAAGTGGGGAGACGGCAAGGCCTATTGCCGGGCGAGAAAATGTTTATCTTAGAGATTTCAAGGATTTACTCCTTATCATGGGTTCCACCCGCAAAAAAATGACCCGACAAGCATCTCTTTTTCATTAAAAACATTCCACTCAGGTACAGTCCGTAGGGAATGAAAAACATGAATGAAGGGATTACAAGTTTTAAATTCAACAAAGGCCCGAAGGCTTACAAACTAAAAAGAGATAAGGTGCCCATAATCCCTTTCTTGTCCCTCTCCTCAGGAGGCAGGTCAAGGAGGCGAGAAGGGCAAAAGGAGCACCTAGGCAAGCTACGGGTGGCAGAAGACGCAGAGAGAACATCTTGGTGGCCGTCCAAAGGCTGGATGGTGATGGCGGCGCCGGAAGCAGAGCTCGAAGACGAGGCGGCAGGATGTCAGCACACGTCGAAGCCATCGGTGTCCGCGTACTCCCACTTGACGGCCTTGCCGCCCGCCCTCTTCCTCTTCCGCAGCCTCCCAACGCCAGCCACCCAAGGAGACGACCCCGAGAAGTTCAAGGAGCCGGCGACAGGGATGATGGGGTCGCCGGTGCCGCACGGAGCGGCACCCGACACCTAGTCGGACCCGTCATCCTGCCGCCTACCGCCCTCGTCGTCGCTGCCGCTGTCCTCCTCGTCACTCCCACCCGAGGAGGAGTCTTCGCTATCAGAAGATCTCTCCACGCAGCACCTTGTACGAGTCCCAAAGTACCCGAAGACCTTGAAAGAGAGAAGGCCACCCTCCATCAGCTTAAAATGGAGAGTGAGCCCCTCCGTCAAGCTGTGGATATGAGCAAACGTCTTCCATCCCAGATGAAGATACATCACGTGAGGAGCGGGGAAGTCGACGCGGACCCGCGTGCCACTGATCCCGCAGCCCCTCATGTGCAGCCGCAATGACTCCGGCGGATCCAGCTCCATCTCCCACGCAAATGGAGTCGGGAGACGAAGGCGACGGCGCGGCGGCCGGCGCAGCCTGACAAAGAACTCACAAGGGTCATCCCCAACATGGCCCTCCATTGGAGAAGGAGCTGCTGGCAGAGGCGAGGCCGGCACGCCACCCCGTCCACCTCTTCCCCAAGCGCCCCGGCCTCGCCCACGGCCTCGCCCCCTCCCCCTTCCCCTCGTGGTCGGCCCTGCCACCGTAGGCACAGGAGAAGGAGGGACGCGTTGTTGAGCGGCGACCCTCGCCGCCACCGTTGAAGGACCGGGATTTCTTCTCTCCATGACGAATGGAAGAGAGGAGCAGAAGATGAAGGAGGAAGGAGATGGAAGAATGCGGGACGCCATCCCCCCCTCCCGCTCTTTATAAAGGAATGGGGTCGGGGCTCGGCCGCCCCGCTCGGCCAATCAAAACACGAAAGGCGCAGGGAGCCAGGACCGACCCGCTGCCCCAACCAGCGACGACCCGGTTTCCCGCCTCCGCCGTTTGCCACCCCAAGCGCATAGGAGGCACGTGGCGGACATGCAGAACCGAGGGGACGGGTGAGGCGACCTCTCCCCACCTCGTGATCGTGGGGAGTGGACGCCTTGAGGAACGCGCCTCGGCCCCATTCAGTAAATGGGCCGCGCCTCCATGCCTCCCTCCGTTTATGGGGAAGACGCGAAACGCCCCTTTACTACGACGTGACGCATGCGTGTAGAGACCACCCCCACGCTTGCCGCCCACGTCACACGCACCTCCCCATGCCGCACCGCGCGCGGGCATCGTGGGAAGCGCAGCGCGCGAAAAATCTTACCGCGGTAAAAACCGCCCCGCCTGCCCGCGCACCATTTTTGGGCCTAGCCCACCAACGTGTTGCGCTTATGTGTGGCCCAGGCCCGGGGGCTCCTGTCAGTGTACAAAAAGAGGGGTACACTTTTTTGTACCCCTATAACTGTGCACGGGCAGTCTGAGCCATGGGCGCCACCACACCAAGCAAGGCAAGGGAGGTGAGCCATGGAAAGACCGAAGCTCAAGGGAACTAGGACGACGCCAAGGCCAAGACCACGAAGAGCAAAAGGGACGAAGCGGACTCCCCTAGCAAGACCCTTGCCGGGAGACAGCTTTGGCAACCCTGGCAAGACCCTTGTCGCGGTGACTCGCCCCACGCCTACGGAGCAAATTACCCTTGAGTCCACTGCCCCCAAGGGACAATGATTCGGGAGACATCCCCGTGGTGGCATGCAGATCTTTGTGAAGACATTCAAGATCATATACGCACTAAGAAGACGACGACCTTTGGCGAGATACCAGCCAGGGAAGACCAGGAGACCCCCGGCAAGCGCCTTGCCGGGGATGACAGCAGGCGCCTTGGCAAGACCCTTGCCGGGGCCCTGGCAAGGCCCTTGCCGAGGACATCCGCAAGGCCACCATCAGGCCCATGCCGACTAAACCTCCACCACCGTACACATGCGGCCGCCGACCCAACCAGCTGGGCAGGCACCTACGTGGCGGCATGCAGATCTTCGTGAAGACCCTCCACTACGCCACCTCAGCTGCCTGCCTACCTACATGGCATCACAGGCATCGCTGGCCAGGGCCCGTGTCGACACAAGAAGGAGCGGCGACGAACGAGACATGTTTCTCCCCCGTCCCCGATAAAGCAAGGACACCTAAGCAAGACACATTAAATGCGCCTTGTCATGTAATGCGAGGGATAACCTCGCATCACTGTACGCTTTCCACCTCCTGCGTGCCACTGTGGCAACCCCTTTTTCTATAAAAGGAGGCCCGAGGCGACCAGGAGGAGGATTTGGCTTTTTGGAGCTCCTAATGCCCCAAAGCTAGCTCAAGAACAGGAATATACATCCACCAAAGTAGGAGTAGGGTTTTACGCATCCTCACGGCCCGAACCTAGATAAACAAACTGTGTACTATCTGTTTGATCCGCTCTTCTCACAACCCCGCGCCCTGCTAACCGTAGTAGGGATTCTTGTGATCCCATGGGTGTCGTTCCCACCGACACAGACTGATGGGGTAAGAAGATACGAAGACCTAAGACTACACCCGTGTCCGTGGCGTGGAAGGCAAGCTTGGCGATTGGATATGTAGATTCCCTTCTTTGTAACCGACCTCGTGTAATCCTAGATCCTCCCGGTGTCTATATAAACTGGAGGACTTAGTCCGGATAGGAGACTCATTATCATAGCCATACAAGCTAGACCTCTAGGGTTTAGCCACTACGATCTCGAGGTAGATCAACTGTTGTAATACTCCTATCCATCAATATCAATTAAGCAGGACGTAGGGTATTATCTCCATAGAGAGGGCCTGAACTTGGGTAAACATCGTGTCCCTTGTCTCCTATTACTATCGACCTTAGACGCACAGTTCGGGACTCCCTACCGGAGATCCGCCGGTTTTGACACCGACATTGGTGCTTTCATTGAGAGTTCCTCTGTGCTGTCGCTTAAAGGTTTGATGGGCCCTTCAATCGTCAATAATGACGTTGTCCAAGAAGAAACTTTCCTCCCTGGACAGATCTTCGTGTTTGGCGGCTTCGCACTGCGGGCAAACTCGTTTGGCCATCTGGAGCATATCGAAAGCTATGCCCCTGGCCATCAGGTCAGATTCGGGAGCTTGAACAATGTTGCAGACATCCGTGGAGACTTGATCTTCGCCGAATTCGAGACCACAGTAGCCACTCCCGGTCACCTAGATGATCATGACCTAAATCTGTCATCTGGCTGCATCCAGGAGATTGCTCCTGTAACTTCTCTGGCCCTAGATCCGGAGCAAGTCGCGCCATCCAAGGACGGGAGGATCGACCCCACTATGGAGGCCACAGATTCCACGGCGTTGGAGCCGCACATAGACTTAACCTCTCACGCTGTTTCTTTCAGCGGAACTTCGGACTCGTCTCCGGCCGTAAGTTCCGAACCATGTGGGCCCGCGGACGCCGATCCTAATCGTTTATCGATCTTCGAATTCAGCATCGCAGACATCTTCCAGCACTCGCCCTTGGGCGATGTGCTAAATTCCTTAAAGAACCTGTCCTTGGTGAAGGACTCACATCCAAACTATATCCGGCTTGAACCAGGGGCTGGCGGCGGAGAATTTTGCTTCCCGCCCACCACCCACTTCATAGCCACGGTCCAGGATTCAACCGATACACTTGATTACGATTCCGAGAATATTGACGGTGTGGACGACGATGCCGAAGACAGCGAAGACCCCTTTGCTACAGCTAATGACCAAGACGAATGGGATGATGGGAAGGTTAGCCCCGGTAAACAGGCCACGTATGAAAATTCGGAGGACGACAATTACCTTCCGCTCTCTGAGGATGAGTGAGGGAGTCCTGGATTAGGGGTTCCTCGAACAACCATACTATATACTTTGGTCGGACTGTTGGACTATGAAGATACAAGATTGAAGGCTTCGTCCCATGTTCGAGTGGGACTCTCCTTTGCGTGGAAGGCAGGCTTGGCGATTCGGATATGTAGATCTCCTTCTCTGTAACCGACTCTATGTAACCCTAGCCCCCTTCGGTGTCTATATAAACCGAAGGGTTTACTCCGTAGGACAACAACAATCATAATCATAGGCTAGCTTCTAGGGTTTAGCCTCTACAATCTCGTGGTAGATCAACTCTTGTAATAATCATATCATCAAGATCAATCAAGCAGGAAGTAGGGTATTATCTCCATCAAGAGCACCCGAACCTGGGTAAACATTGTGTCCCCCGCCTCCTGTTACCATCACCCTTAGATGCACAGTTAGGGACCCCCTACCCGAGATCCGCCGATTTTGACAATGACATTGGTGCTTTCATTGAGAGTTCCACTGTGCCATCACGATAAAGGCTTGATGGCTCCTTCGATCATCGGCAACGATGCGATCCAGGGTGTGGCTTTTCTCCCCAGGAAGATCCTCATATTCGTCGGCTTAGTACTGCGGGCCAACTCACTTGGCCATCTAGAGCAGATCGATAGCTACGCCCCTGGCCATCAGGTCAGATTTGGAATCTTGAACTACACTACCGACATCCGCAGAGATTTGATCTTCGACGGATTCGAGCTCATGTCAGGCGCGCCGCATAGTCACGACGAGCATGACTTAGCTCTGCCATCGGACGGTGTTCGGGAGATCGCACCTGCGGCTACTCGGGCCCTCAATCCGGAGCAGATCATGCCATCCGAGCACGGGTGGATGGACCCCGCCACGAAGGCCGCACACTCAGCAGCGATAGAGCCGAATACTGACTTCACCTCCTCTGACAACTGTGTTACTGGACCCTTGGATTCATCCCCGGCCACATGTTCCGAACCACCTACGTCCGTGCCTATCCAATCTGATTGGGCACCGATCATGGAGTTTACCTCCGCGGATATTTTGCAACACTCGCCATTGGGCGACGTGCTAGATTCATTGAGGTCTCTCTCCTTGTCAGGAGACCCTCAGCCAAACTATGTCCGGCTCGAGTGGGAAGCGGACGACGAAGGAATTCGTTCCCCACCCACCACCCAATTAATAGCCACTGTCGGGGATATACCCCGCGGTGTAAACCGGCCAGAAGTTAACCCGGCCGGACTTGGCGGTTTATCTGAAGACCCCGCTGACACTTGGCGAGTTACTAGCGACCCGCCCTGACTTGGCGGTTTACAAGCAACCCACCTGGTCATTAGGACTCACTGGTGATCCGGCGTGCGGGATCGACGGATGACAAGGCCCAAAGCCCAGAAGGCCGGTTCACGTTTAACGGTGGGCCGGTTTAAGAGGAAAGGCATGAGGAACATTACCTTACAAGGAGCTAAGACCTGGACTTGTATCCGTTTTGTATTAGAGATAGACCAGTCCTAATCCTAATAGGACTCTACATGTAACCCGCCCCTCCAACATATATAAGGAGGGGCAGGGCTCCCCAAAAGGGACAAGTTACACAAGTTGGATAAGTTAGGTTTAGACAATAACTCTCAAGTTAGAGCACTCTTGTAACCGTGATCATCATCATCAATATCAATGAAGCAGGATGTAGGCTTTTACCTCCGCCATGAGGGGCCGAACCTGGGTAAAACATCGTGTCTCTCGTCCTGCTCAACCCCTCTCAAGTTACCACAAAGATGCGTTGGCCTTGCGACTAAGTCCTGACACTAAGGATATCTGCCGTGACAATTCCACGACAGTTGGCGCCCACCGTGGGGTCTGCGCACGGTGGTGTTGAGTTCTTGAAGGGATCTCTTCAGGGATTGAGAAGCTCGCGGTATGTCACATGAAAAAGCGCCAGCATGAAAAGCACGTGGGATAACCCGGCGTGAAACAGCCCTGGACAAAGCAGTTTTCCTACTCGGGTTACGGAGCAGATACGCCGAAACCGACGCGAAGGAGCAGATACACCGAAACAGACGCGAACCAATCCTACGCTGTGGTTAAGTCGCCGTAGTTCCTTGTTTTTTCTCCAATGGATCAAGCTGGATGCACGTACATGCAAGGGGGATCGGTCCTGCGGTGTCCTCACGTGAAGCGTGCAAAATAATGCAAAACAATGGGAAGACACCTCAGTTCGTACGAGGCAACAGTAGCGATTGTATTACTTCAATTAGTACTCTGCCACGTGATGGACAGGTTGAACTACAATTCCAAATTTTTTATTGGCTAAAACTGTTACATGAAGAAGCGACCAGATGGGATCTGCTTTAGCAAATTCACTGTCACGTGGTCAAAAGGCAAAACACCAGGGATCAGCGAAATTAAAAAAAAAATATGGCCACGACCCAGAAACGGAGAACGGCCACGATCCAGACTCCTCTTGCGCCTCCGACCTCGTTTCGAGGCACCTGCCTCTGCTGCCTCGTATACGCCCCGGCGGTTTGCAAGCCCTCGCCGTCCTCCACACTATGGCCTCGACTTCAAGTTACTGCTCCATTGTCTTTGCCTAAATGGTCGCGTCTACATCTGCACTATGTCAAATGGCTTAATGGATGTGCGCAAATCGCCGCCTTAGCGGTCCGGTCTACATCAACTCACCGGGATCGCGCTGCCTAATGGAAATATGCGAGCCGCCGGCCGTCTCTCCGGCACCACCTCCTGCGGCCGCAATGAGTCGCTGTGGTCAAACTGCCCCGGATGAGCCGGTCAACGAACGGGGCCGCATTAAGCCACCTCTGCCGAATTGAGCCGCCAGGGGTTATATTGGGTTGTCGGTTTGCTTGAGCCGCCTTTGTTGCGTTGAACGGATCATCCGTTATCCGAACAAATCAGGTGATGTCCATCCAAGTTTATTTTATTAAACATATTGCTTTCATCAAAGAACAATTACTTTGGTCTGTATATTTTTATGTATAGCAAAGGTGGTGCCATGTTGTGCCTATGAAGTGTACGTTAGCACCATCACGCTCGCGTCTGCGCTCGCTTACTGATGGAACAGGTGTGCGCAAGTCGCCGCCCGTACAACTTAATCTACATCAACCCGCCGGAGCCGCGTTGAGCCGCCCTTGCCGCTTTGAGCCGCTAGGGTTATATTAAGTCGCCGGTCAGCCTAAGTCTCCGGAGCTATATTGAGTCGCTGGTCTGCCTGAGCCACCTCTGTCGTGATAAACGGGTCATCTGTCCTCCATACAAATCAGGTGATATCCATCCAAATTTGTTTTATTAGCACATGTCGTTTTGTCAAAGAGCAAGTTTATCTTTGCCTTGGTCTGCAATACTATTTATGCAGGGCAATACTATTTATGACAAAAAGTGATATTATGCCGTGGAGATGGAGGCATGCCAACATCTTTTGGCACAGGTGGTCGTCATTACTCAACGGACTCCCGCACCGGCTTACAACGCCGTGGCCGTCTCTCGCGACCAGGCCGGCCTACAATGCCGTGGCCGTCTCTCGCGACCACGCCGGTTTACAACAAGGAGGACAACTTGCCCGTCCACACCAGTTTACAATGCCGCGGCCGATTCATCTATCCAAGCTGCCTCTGATGTTGCGGTCGCTTTTGTCGTCCGTCTCTTGCGGCCTGGTCTACATCAACATACCGGGCCGCATCTGTCTGCATGAGCTGTTTATTGGGTATGAGCAAGTCACAGCATGGGTAGCCCGGTTTTCTTTCAAATTGGAGACAAATTATCATCAAACCGCCGTTTGCACTGGATGGTTCAATGGGCAGGCGCACAAGTCGCCGCCACTACAGTGTTGATTAACTTCAAATCGCCAGTTGGAAGAAACCATTGGCCGAGTTGCTGACACGGCTCATATGGGATCATTTACAACCCGCCGCAGTCACCTCAACCTTCTATGGATTCACATCGTGCTATCAACGCCAATGATATACAAGTTATGCCGGTTTATATCACGGTCAAATATGGAGAGTCTCAAGCCAACTCCTCGAGACACCTTTGAGACTCGGGGGCTACGATGACATGACTCGGCGAATATTGTCAGTTTCAGCAAATTTAAGAACCCCGGGACGATGGAGGGAAGGATAACCCGGTCCCGGAGGCTACTGTTATATTGATGAAAGTTTAAAGGCCGTTAGGAAATTTCCGGCTTAGAAAGTATATGGCATTTACAAAATCCCGGCTCAATGAAGAAGATCCGGGTCATTGGAAAGGATTCCGGTTTAAAATCCGGCTGAAGGGAAGTCAGTCTCACTGAAGCTCTCAAATATCCGGTTTACAATCCGGTTCAAGAGAAATCTACTCTCCCACAAAGCTCTGAAGCGCTCAGATCTGGTTTAACAAATGTCCGGTTCAAAAAGGAATTAACTTCTCGCAAGTTCGAGTTTAAAGGCCATCAGAAAAATTTCTGGCTGAAAATGAGGATTCCGGTTTAAAATCCGGTTCAAGGGAAAGATGTCTCCCACAAAGCTTTGAAGCTCTTAATATCCGGTTCAAAATCCCGGTTCAAGAAAAATTTATCTTTTGCAAAAAGTTAAAAATTGCCAAAGAGGACCTGCTGCCATGATGCGCGGTTCAAACATGGGCATTCCGCCTTACTGGACTGACATATTATTGATCACATGGGGGCTTCTGCTTCATAAAGCGGGGTCTCTGATCTTTTACATCATGCAAGGTTACACGGAGTTGTTCTAAAGCGGCCTCCGGTTTACCACTTGAGTTCGCTTTGCTAAAAGCATTGTGTTATATCAATTGGAGGATTGGTCGTGTCCGAACCAATACCATGCCTCTTGATAGGCGAGAGCCACCAGATCACTTGGGGACTTGGTCATGTCTGAACCAGTCATGCCTCTTGGTCATCCTAAGGCCACAGAATCACTTGGGGGCTTGGTCGAACCCGAACCATGACCACGCCATTTGGTCGGCATAAATGCCATAGAATCACTTGGGGACCTGGCTGACTAGAACCATAGTTACACCGAACAGGAGCTTGGTCGTGTTTGGCCATGGTAACGCCATTTGATCAGCTTAAATAAACCTTTTTTGGCAAACATTTTTGTCGTTGCTTTTGCTTCACACTTTTGTTTGAAGGGGGGTTTTTTCTTTTCATTCTGTTTTTTAAACCGACAAAGTTTTTTAATCAATCAATTGACGGAACACAGTTCACGTCAATCCGGAGACTATTTGCCTGGTTTGATCCTTGTTGTTAACATCCTCTTATGGAGTAACACGGTGTTTATCACAACCCGGCACGGTTTTATTATAAACCGGCACAATATGGAAGGAGTTATCAGTACTCAAGATTTGGGTTATCACCCTTACTACAAAAAGTTGGTAAAACCAACGATGTGATTCAATGTCATAGGTATGATATATTTCATATTTGATTATTCTTAACTGCAGCCTTGGTTATAAACCCGGGTTATATGTTGGGTATTATGACCCGTCCGGCGGTAAACCACCAGGACACTTTAAACTTGTTGTATGCAGAAACAGGTTTGTTAAACCGGCCTGGCTTTGGACAACAAGTCGCCAGTATATATTTGGATTGCGCTATTGGAATCATGCGCTTATAAATCATTGGGTTATATTATTCAAGTAGCCAAACTTGGCTGAAATTTCATTATGATGTTGAATGAATAAGGTTTTCATACCGGATTATATTATCTTGAATAGCCAACATGGCTGGATTTTTATTATTAAGGTTTTCAAAGTCGCTATAACGCAATGTCTACTCTTTTATCAAAGGATATGATTTATTCTACAATGGAGGGAATAGTCCCGAGTCGCTGCAGGCTTACAACCCGGCACTTGGGGGCTACATTATTCAAATTGTGATTACATGCAAGTCTCATGTCGCTGTAAGCATGCACCATGACACTTGGGGGCTAATGCAAAGTCATTTTTACTAGTCGTATTGAAGACCCGACTCATCATATTATAATGAGCCGGCCCTTGGGGGCTACCAATTGCTCCTGTCAACAATTCAAGGTACACAAGTTTTCGTCCATAATATTGAAGAATCCATTGCTCAGTTGGTAAAGCACAATGCTCTTAACCTTGTGGACGTGGGTTCAAGCCCTACGATCGAAGCTACATTATAATATGTTATTTTCATTAAAGTATATATATCAAATCCCAGTTCAGTATTATCTTACTAAGCCGGCCCTTGGGGGATACACGTTGCTGTTCAAAGTTTACAAGATTATACTTACAAAGTCCCTGCTCATTATTGCATAATGACCCGGCACTTGGGGGCTACACTGATTGAAGTTTTTATAAGCAATTGCAAGTTCCAGGTTGCTGCAAGCATGAC
The DNA here is from genome assembly GCF_003073215.2 of Triticum urartu. NCBI lineage: Eukaryota > Viridiplantae > Streptophyta > Magnoliopsida > Poales > Poaceae > Triticum > Triticum urartu. Next base: position 487,225,668 of record NC_053026.1, read on the forward strand.
AACCCGGCACTTGGGGGCTACATATATGGAGTATTCAGTTTATATGATTGAGATGAACAAACCGGATTTCTTCAAGGTTGAAACACTTATTGGAGCAAGTCTTAAGTTATCACTATGTTCTTCAATGTCGGCAAATTGATTATGAAGCTGGTTTGTTGACCCGGATTTCCCAGAAGGAGGAAATAACAAGGACTTAAGGATGATCAGGTGCCGGTTTATAAAAATTCTTAACTCGGAGCATAACCTGTCAAATTTGTTCTTGTGTTTATTTTGCAGTATAAGTTTACCATGAATAAATCCAAGCTAAACTTGGGGGCTAATGTCGTGGATATACCCCGCGGTGTAAACCGGCCGGAAGTTAACCAGCCGGACTTGGCGGTTTATCTGAAGACCCCGCTGACACTTGGCGAGTTACTGGCGACCCTCCCTGACCTAGCGGTTTACAAGCAACCCACCTGGTCATTAGGACTCACTGGTGATCCGGCATGCGGGATCGACGGATGACAAGGCCCAAAGCCCAGAAGGCCGGTTCACGTTTAACGGTGGGCCGGTTTAAGAGGAAAGGCATGAGGAACATTACCTTACAAGGAGCTAAGACCTGGACTTGTATCCAGTTTGTATTAGAGATAGACCAGTCCTAATCCTAATAGGACTCTACATGTAACCCGCCCCTCCAACATATATAAGGAGGGGCAGGGCTCCCCAAGAGGGACAAGTTCCACAAGTTGGACAAGTTAGGTTTAGACAATAGCTCTCAAGTTAGAGCACTCTTGTAACCGTGATCATCATCATCAATATCAATGAAGCAGGATGTAGGCTTTTACCCCACCGTGAGGGGCCGAACCTGGGTAAAACATCGTGTCTCTCGTCCCGCTCAACCCCTCTCAAGCTCCCACATAGATGCGTTGGCCTCGCGACTAAGTCTTGACACTAAGGATATCTGCCGTGAGAATTCCATGACAGCCACTGTCGATGACTTAGCCGACATGCTTGATTTCGACTCCGAAGACATCGACGGTATGGACGACGATGCAGGAGAGGAGCAGGAACCACCGCCCACAAGGCGGTGGACAACCACTTCATCACATGATATATACATGGTGGATACACCCAAAGAAAACAACGACAAGGAATAGGAGGATGCAGTGAAGGATAGTCCCCTCGAGAAGCAACCAAAGCGACGACGCAGGCGCCGCTCCAAATCCCGCCTCAGCAAAAACAGCGATAACAGCGCAAGAAAGAATAATACCCCGGTCGACTCCAAAGGAAACGACGACCACATGGACCCAGTGATGGAGTAGGATGAGCCAGCGGAAGGCGAACATAGTACACAGCCACTGTCCGATCATGGTGACGCCGATGGTAAAGCTCATCAACCTATCTCCGGAAAGGAGAACAGTCCGGACGACGATGCTGAAGGAAATATGCCCTAGAGGCAATAATAAAGTTATTATTTATTTCCTTATATCATGATAAATGTTTATTATTCATGCTAGAATTGTATTATCCAGAAACATAATACTTGTGTGAATACATAGACAAACTAAACATCACTAGTGTGCCTCTACTTGACTAGCTCGTTAATCAAAGATGGTTATGTTTCCTAACCATAGACATGTGTTGTCATTTGATTAGCGGGATCACATCATTAGGAGAATGATGTGATTGACATGACCCATTCCATTAGCTTAGCACCCGATCGTTTAGTATTTTGCTATTGCTTTCTTCATGACTTATACATGTTCCTATGACTATGAGATTATGCCACTCCCGTTTGCCGGAGGAACACTTTGTGTGCTACCAAACGTCACAACGTAACTGGGTGACTATAAAGGTTCTCTACAGGTGTCTCCAAAGGTACATGTTGGGTTGGCGTATTTCGAGCTTAGGATTTGTCACTCCAATTGTCGGAGAGGTATCTCTGGGCCCTCTCGGTAATGCACATCACATAAGCCTTGCAAGCATTGAAACTAATGAGTTAGTTGTGAGATGATGTATTACGAAACGAGTAAAGAGACTTGCCGGTAACGAGATTGAACTAGGTATTGAGATACCGACGATCGAATCTCGGGAAAGTAACATACCAATGACAAAGGGAACAACGTATGTTGTTATGCGGTCTGACCGATAAAGATCTTCGTGGAATATGTTGGAGCCAATATGAGCATCCAGGTTCCGCTATTGGTTATTGACCGGAGACATGTCTCGGTCATGTCTACATTGTTCTCGAACCCGTAGGGTCCACACGCTTAACGTTACGATGACAATTTCATTATGAGTTTATATATTTTGATGTAACGAAGTTTGTTCGGAGTCCCGGATGTGACCACGGACATGACGAGGAGTCTCGAAATGGTCGAGACATAAAGATTGATATATTGGAAGCCTGTGTTTGGACATCGGAAGTGTTCCGGGTGAAATCGTCATTTTACTGTAGTACCGGGAGGTTACCGGAACCCCCCTGGTAATCTAATGGGCCTTAATGGGCCTAGTGGATACAGAGGAGAGGAGGCCTAGGGGCCGCCGCACGCCCCTTCCCCCCCAAGTCCGAATTGGACAAGGAGGGGGGCGGCGCCCCCCCTTTTCTTTCTTCCCTCTCCTCCTTCCCCCCAAGTCCTAATCCAACTAGGGAAAGGGGGAGTCCTACTCCTGGTAGGAGTAGGACTCCTCCTGCGCGCCTCCTCCTAGGGCCGGCCGCACCCCCCCCCCTTGCTCCTTTATATACGGGGGCAGGGGGGCACCTCTAGACACACAAGTTGATCTTCAAGATTGTTCTCCTAGCCGTGTGCGGTGCCCCCCTCCACCATAGTCCTCGATAATATTGTAGTGGTGCTTAGGCGAAGCCCTGCGACAGTAGCACATCAAGATCATCACCATGCCGTCGTGCTGACAGAACTCTTCCCCGACACTTTGCTGGATCGGAGTCCGGGGATCGTCATCAAGCTGAATGTGTGCTAGAACTCGGAAGTGCCATAGTTTCGGTACTTGATCGGTCGGGCCATGAAGACGTACGACTACATCGACCGCGTTGTCATAACGCTTCCGCTGTCGGTCTACGAGGGTACGTAGATTACACTCTCCCCTCTCGTTGCTATGCATCACCACGATCTTGCGTGTGTGTAGGATTTTTTTTGAAATTACTACGTTCCCCAACAGATGCACACATCATCCCGGAAAGACACTTGCAACAAGAGAACCTCCATACAAGGCTTATTGCCACCGCGAGGAGCCTGAAGAAGCAGAAGCAAAGGCTTAAGGCCGCGCACAATACACTAAACAGTAGATGGAACAAAGTGCTTGACACTGAAGAAAACTACAGCGGCAGTCGCCACACAAAGAGCAACCCAAAGCGCAAGCTGCTGCCTCAATTCAACGACAAGGCTTTAGAGCCCATTCAGCCAAAAAAATAAAACGGCCGATCAGCCGGATCGACCACCCCGTGGCCGCAACAGGGTGGCTAACGACGTCGCACACAAGTCAGCGCATGATTTATGTGAAGACATGCACAAAAAGCCGGTATGGCCAGGTCCATCTAGGAAGCGCGCTCCGGCACATAATCATGGCTGCCCAAACGACTATACTGACCGAATAACAGCTCGGAATCAAAGCCAAATGCTACGACCGTCCGAAGAATGCCATGATACAGCAAAATATAGGGGTGCCGCGCACCCCCTATGCTTCACCGATGAGGTTCTGGATCACGAATTTCCAAAAGTATTCAAACCCGTGAACATAGAGGCATACGACGGAACGACGGACCCTGGGGTATGGATTGAGGACTTTATCCTTCATATCCACATGGCTCACGGAGATGATCTCCATGCCATCAAATACTTACCCCTCAAGTTGAAAGGACCAGCTCGGGACTGACTGAAGAGCCTCCCCGAAAACTCAATTGGAAGTTGGGATGAGCTCGAAGATTCTTTTAGGGCTAATTTTCAAGGGACCTATGTCCGACCTCCGGATGCAGACGATTTAAGTCATATAGTTCAATAGCCCGAAAGCTTTGGAACATATTCCTCACTAAGAAGAATCAAATTGTCGACTGCCCGGACGCCGAAGCCTTAGCGGCTTTCAAACACAGTGTCCGGGACGAATGGCTCGCCAAACACCTCGGCCAGGAAAAACCGAGGACAATGGTAGCCCTAACAAGCCTTATGACCCGCTTTTGCGCGGGCGAAGATAGTTGGCTGGCCCGTAGCGGCACCAGCGACCCAGCCACATCCGAAGTCGCGGATGGCAATGGAAAACCATGACACAATAAAAGCAAGCTTCAAAACAATGCAGACAGCGCAGACAACACGGCGGTAAACGCCGGATTCAGGAGTTCTCGACCCGGTCAACTGAAAAAGCCATTTAAAGGCAGCAGAGATGGACCGTCCAGCCTAAACAAGATTCTAGACAGATTATGTCAGATTCATGGCACCTCCGAGAAACCTGCAAATCACAGCAACAGAGAATTCTAGGTCTTCCAGCTGGCCGGCAAGCTAAACGCCGAACAGGAGACACCAAGCGAAGACGAGGATGAGCCTCGACAGCCGAACACTGGGGGACAGAAAAATTCCCACCAGAGGTCAAAACAGTGAACATGATTTACGCAACTCCCATATAGAAGAGGAGGCGCAAACGCGCATCCGAGACATATACGCCGTGGAGCCCGTCACCCCCAAGTTCAACCCTTGGTCGGCCTGCCCGGTCACTTTTCACCGCAGGGACCACCCGACTAGTATCCGGCACGGAGGATCGGCTGCCTTGGTGCTAGACCCAATAATTGACGGATACCATCTCACCCAAGTCCTTATGGATGGCTGAACTAGTCTTAATCTGATATATTAGGACACCGTCCGCAAAATGGGGATAGACCCGACAATAATCAGCCAAAGCAATACTACCTTTAAAGGAGTAATACCAGGCCCAGATGCCCGCTGCACGGGCTCTCTAGTACTAGAGGTTGTATTCGGTTCTCCCGACAACTTTCGAAGCAAAGAATTAACCTTCGACATCGCTCCATTCTGAAGCGGCCATCACGCACTACTCGGAAGAACGACCTTCACTCGTTTTAATGCAGTACCGCATTACGCTTATCTTAAGCTTAAGATGCCCAGTCCACGTGACATCATCATAGTTAGCGGAAACACAGAGCGTCCCTTACATACGGAGGAATATGTGGCGGCTGTAGCAGCCAATCACTGAACAACCTCTCCAACCAGAATAAATGGTCGGTCGTCAAGACCGCGGACACGGTTAGACGAGTCCGGTGCACCACCAGCTGTAACAACTCAGATAAACCTGAGATTGGGTCGATGGATATACCCCCATAGGTCGTGCTAGGTGCTTCCCGCATGTAAAAAGGGCTACAGTTCGGCTTGACCCTATTTAGATTGCATTTTAATGGTTCATTAAGAATAACCAATTTTTCGCACGAAGACTTTCTCCTGGGTTTTTCTCTTTTACAGATGATCATCGTGCTACACCCTTCCAGGATACGGCACAACAGAGACACAGGCGCAGACGTGCAGCAGGGCCCCGCTCAAAGGCTTCTTTTTAGATTAAGACCCTGTGTAAACCTTTTTTACTGTCTCTTGTTGCTTCACTCCCTTTGGATACTCAACACAACTGAAAGGGATGCTGGCGTTATTGGCATTTCGTCATGTCAGACTAATGCAAGTACCTGGAAATTCAGGGCTCATTATCGAGGGCGTTACTCAGCCTAGTATATGTTGTAATATCCGAATACCTTAGGGAGTGTTCGGCATCGCGAGTTTGGCCTTATATGCATCAGCTCTGAATCATGTCTTTGGTCAATAGTTGGGTTTGCTCGGCTCCCGTGTTTTGCAACCTTATGTTCCGCTCTATCGGCTAAGGTGGCACCGGGAGAACTTCTGCGATTGTGCCCTGGTTCATCTAGATGAGCACCTCAGTAGAGAAAGCCGAAAACTGACTGTCATGATAAAGCGCGAGACTGGTCAACCACTCAATGACTCAGCGGGATCTTCGCGATTCCTTCACATTAACGAAGGACCGGTTTCCCGGTCATGTATGTACGCACACCATATTCGAACGAGAGTGGAAGTACAATTGGCTATATAGTAGCCCCACCGTCAAACTCCTATGGCTAAGTGAAAGTGTTAAAGCTATATAGTCTGATTGCCTTGTTCGCTGCGCTATCACCTCCTTAATGGACCAAGACGTTGGGTCAAGTGTGAATACGCGCTTTTCTAAACACCCCCGCATTATATGCGTGGGGGCTGAAGCCGACGACTGCAAACTTTCAGGTTATATACATACATAAACGGACGCAACATCATAATACTTTCAGGAAAAAGTATAAACACATCCTTTATAATGCAAATAGCATTGTTTTTACAATTGGGATACATGTTACTCGAACATGATACTCTTCGAGCACTGAGCCTCTATTAAACGAGCGCCTTCTAGGACTTCTTCAAAATAGTGTTCAGCCGAGACCTGGCCTACGGCCGGATCACGGGTTGCAATAGCGGTGGCCTCCATCTCTGCCCAGTATGTCTTAACACGGGCAAGAGCCATCCGCGCACCCTCTATGCACGCCGATCTCTTTACAGCGTCGATATGCGGAAGAACACCAATGAATCATTGCACTAAACCAAAATAACTATTCGGCCTTGGTCCCTTCGGCCAAATATGATCCACGACAGACCTCATGGCAAGTTCGGACAACCTATGGAGATCGGCCCACTCGGCCATTTGTTCATTTAATAGCAGCGGACGCGTTGGAGCACTGAACTGCGACTAGGACAACCTTACCACTTCATGATCTTTCTGATCTTTGAAAAACTCAGTCGCATCAGCAACATTCATTGCCAATTCCAAATACGTGTCAGCAGCACTCCATAATTGATCCAGAGGGGCATACTTTGGATCTCCGAACTTCGTCCGCAACAAAAAGGGTTTCCCAGCCGTGATATCGCCTGCTTGACGGAGCTCCTCCTTTGCCGCTCTGATTTTAGAGCGGGTTTCCTTGGCTGCTTCCACGGCTTTCTTCTGGTCAGCCGCTTTCGCTTGGCTTTCCTTTTCAAGAAGCTCATATCGGCCGGCGACATCTTTCAGCTCAACAGCCATCTTGGCTATTTTATCTTCGCTCTGGCAATGAGCAGCCTGTTTGGCTCTTAACTCTTCGATCACCTTTAGGGCGGCCGCATCACTTCTCCTGGCTTGTTCCTTGGCTCGGGAAAGTTCCGCCCGAAGGGTCTCCATGGCGGCAGCTCCATCTGCAGTCACAGCATATTATAGATACTAGCATCATGCTCCTCTTAATATTTGCTGACCACCCAAAAATTCATACCTTATGCCTCGTCAAGTCGCTTGTTCACAAGCGCAATATCGACATCTGCCACGTCAAGCTGCCGCCTCAGTCTGGCAAACTCAGAAGTCCGGCCAGCCACCGGACCCTCAGCCGCCTGCACATGAAAGCAGCACGATCATTACCTGGGACTATGATCCTCCGTTTGCCGCCTCTGGACAACAACCAGAGTCTCAGGGGCTACTATCATTATAGAGCACACCTAGCGTGTCCGTACCTCAAAGCCTCTTAGCAGGCTCGTAAAAGCTTCATGCAACCCACTTTTGGCGGATGAAATCCTCTCAACCACCGTACCCATTAAAGTACGATGCGCCTATGAGATAGCCGCTTGCTCCAGAAGACCCATCAGTCTGTCTGGTTGTGCACCGGATAGTCCGGGACTCTTTCTGTTGCTCTCCTTAAGAGCTGAATACTCCGGACATCGGGTGGCCGAAGGGTTACCTTCTGGCCTTCGCGGATCAGGAGAAATCCTCAGTGATGACACCTTAGGGTCGTCCGCCCCAGGAGGCGGGGAGACAGGGGAGGCGTTTCGCTCTCCATCATCTCTGGAAGAAGATCCCCCGAAGACGAACTCTGTCGAGAAGGGCTACGAGCCGGACTGCAAGATATATGTTTCGGTTATTGTCCTCGGAGATAAAGCAGGATATATTTACCAAAGTACTCTTGTTCACCTATAGCTCGGTGGAGGGCTGGCCCCCTTGCGGGTGCTGTGCGGTAAGGACGCCCTCCGGGGCAGGGCCCCTGGCGAAGTTTTCTTCCCTCGTTTGGAAACCTTCGTTTCCAAGTCATCAGAGGCGGTCCTTTTCCTTCCTTGGGGAGAGGGGATTCTAGATTCTTCTCCCCGATTATCCTCCTTCGCGGAGACACTTAGTCCCTCGATTTGGATGAGTAATGTGTGAAGCCCGCTTTTGGCTTCTTTATTCCTCCCTTTATCTTCCCCTGATGGCACTTGATAAGGTGCATGCTCAAGCATCCTGGCTAGTACGGGATCCGGTGAGCCTTCGGGAAGGGGGGCCGAACACCTGATCCTCTCCGCCTTTCTTATCCAGTCCTGGCCGAGAGCAATTTTTTTTGAATGATGTTGTGACAAATAAAAAGACAGCATGTTCGGCCACAGAATTACTTATGTGGGTATCTAGATAGTTGTAGTTGAGACCCGCATCCTCGGTGGTGTCCGGAAACTTTATTCGTGATCCGAAGAAAAATCCATACATCTCTTCGAGCGTCACGCCGAAGAATTCGTGATCCGAAGAAAAATCCATACATCCCTCTTGAGGAGATCTCGGATGCGACTTTACAATGTCAGCACGTCATTAACTGGCCCCCAGTCCAGCCCCTTGTTGACCCATGACACCAGTTCCGGCGGGGGGCCCGAGCGGAAGGTGGCGGCAGCTGCCCACTTTGTACCTCGGGGAGCTATGATGTAAAACCACTCCCGCTGCCATAAGTTGGACACCTCCGGGAAGGAACCCTTTGGGCATAGAGCATCGGCGCCTTTGCTTATTATGGCACCTCCGCATTCTGTGTGTCGCCCATCGATCGTCTTTAGCTTCACATTGAAGGTCTTGAGCCATAAGACGATGTGTGGGCTGATGCGGAGGAACGCCTCACACACGGACAATAAAGGACGAGATGTGAAGGATGGAATTTGGAGCTAGATCATGGAAATCGAGCCCGTAATAGAACATAAGACCTCTAACAAAGGGATCAAGACTAAAGCCTAGCCCTCGGAGGAAGTGGGAAACAAATACGACACTCTCATTAGGTTCAAGAGTGGGGATAAACTGCCCTTGAGCAGGCAGCCTGTGCGGGATTTCGGCGGTCAGATACCTGGCTTCCCTTAGCTTCTTAATGTCCTCCTCTGTGACAGAGGAGGCCATCCATCGACCTTCAAGGTTGGATCCGGACATGGTTGAAGGTCCGAAGCGCTTTGCCTAAGCCTTGGGTGTTGGAACTCGAGGTGGGGGAAGGAAAGGATCGAGCGCGAGAAGAAAAGGACAGGCCTTGGCCCCTTTATAAAGAAGGTGAATATCAAGCGTCCACCGCGTGGCCGTTTGGAACTTGTCTAAAATCGAGGAGTCATACTAACAAGCACGATTGGGTTACCCACATCCGTATTGATGAGAATCCCGTCATTAGGGGAACACGATCTCTGCTTCGACAAGACGTGCAAATCAAACCACTTCGCAACACGTGCAGTGGCAGGCTGGGAAAAACGGTTCGTAATGACCGGACCACGGCGGGATGTCACATTATGAAAAGTTGTCAGCAGATTAGATTTGTGGAATATTATGCTCTCTACAGTGGTATGTGGAATTTGTTTTATAGAGCCGGACGCAATCCTTGTGTTCAAAATCTTATATGGAGTATTCGGAGATGGAACCCGCCTTGCAATGCCGAAGACAATCTGCGCGCCAGACTCATCGTCATTGAAGCCTGGTTCAGGGGCTACTGAGGGAGTCCTGGATTAGGTGGTCCTTGGACAGCCGGACTATATACTTTGGCCGGACTGTTGGACTATGAAGATACAAGATTTAAGGCTTCGTCCCGTGTTCAGGTGGGACTCGCCTCTACATGGAAGGCAAGCTTGGCGATTCGGATATGTAGATCTCCTTGTTTGTAACTGACTCTGTGTAACCCTAGCCCCCTCCGGTGTGTACATAAACCGGAGGGTTTAGTCTGTACGACAACAACAATCATAATCATAGGCTAGCTTCTAGGGTTTAGCCTCTACGATCTCATGGTAGATCAACCTTTGTAATACTCATATCATCAAGATCAATCAAGCAGGAAGTAGGGTATTACCTCCATCAAGATGGCCCGAACCTGGGTAAACATTGTGACCCCCGCCTCCTGTTACCATCAGCCTTAGATGCATAGTTCGTGACCCCCTACCCGAGGTCCGCCGGTTTTGACACGGACAATGAGGTGAGCCTCGGCACTGAGGATTTCATCGTGCCTGAGGAACCTCTTGAGAAGGAGCGCTTCAAGCGCCAACTAATAGCCACTGCAAGGAGCATGGAAATGAGGCAGTAGCAACTTCAAGCTGACCAAGATTTGCTCAATGTTTGATGGATCGAAGTCCTAGTCACTGAAGAATACGGCGTTAGTGGCCCGGCCAAAAGCTACCCGAAGAGTAGATTGCTACCCCAGGGCGACGTTAGGGCACTCGAGCCCATGCCATTATCGCGCAGAGTGTCGATTCGACCACAACTTGGTCCAGGTAAAGCGGCAACTCAAGCCGAACACCAGACCACCCCACCTCGTCGTAAAGGCAAGAACAAAATAACTCGGGGTTGTGCACACGACCGTCAACAGGACCTGGGTGGTAGTGCAGGACACCCAAGAGCGACCTACTGATCGCGAGGACATACCTCGACACGCGACGACGGCCACCTATTCGGACGTAACAAACCTAGCCACGCCCGGACCGAAAACCGCAAACGGACTCCATCGGAGGTACGTCGCAGTGTGGCCCAACATAGAGGCGCCGCACACCCTCTTTGCTTCACAGACAAAGTAATGGAGCATCTATTCCCAGACGGGTTCAAACCTATGAATATTGAATCATACGATGGAACAACGGATCCCACGGTATGGATCGAGGACTTCCTCCTCCATATCCACATGGCCCGTGGGGATGACCTTCATGCCATCAAATACCTACCACTAAAACTCAAAGGACCAGCTCAGTACTGGTCATACAGTCTGCCCAAAAATTCTATTGGCAACTGGGATGATTTGGAGGACGCCTTTCACGAAACCTTCCAAGGAACATATGTCCCACCACCAGACGTCGATGACTTAAGTCACATTGTCCAACAGCCTGGAGAGTTAGCCAGGAAGCTCTGGACTAGGTTCTTAGTTAACAAGAACCAAATCGTCAACTGTCCGGACACGAAAGCCCTTGCGGCCTTTAAACACAGCGTCCGGGATGAATGGCTTGCTCGCCACCTCAGTCAAGAAAGACCTAGATCCATGACAGCCCTTACCGCTCTAATGACCCGCTTTTGCGCGGGAGAAGACAGCTGGCTCACTCGTAGAAGCAATAGCGCCAGTAACTCGGGCACTTCTGAAATCCGAGACGGCAATGGCAAGCCACGACAAAGTAAACACAACAGTCGCAGTGATAATGAAAGATTACATGACACAGCGGTCAACACCGGATTCAGCAATCCTAAGCCCAGTCAACGGAAAATGCCATTCAAGGCAAACAGAGATGGACCATCCAACCTAGACAGGATACTAGACCGACCCTACCAGATTCACGGCCACCCCAATAAACCAGCTAATCATACCAATAGAAACTGTTGGGTCCTCAAGCAGGCCGGCAAGCTCAACGCCAAACACAAGGGAAGGGGGACCGCCAGGCAATAGGGACGATGGAGCGGTTCACCAGCCAAGTGCCGGGGGCCAAAAGCAATTTCCCCCCGAAATCGATCAAATCCGGAGGAGAAATAGTAGTTCGGCTTCCGTTGCCCATCTCATATACCCGCTAAAACTATACCGTGCATACATAACTATGCACTTAAGATACCATGGGCATTGGCGGAAGCATAATATGGACAAGTCTACAAGCACTCCGGTAACATTTTTTATCTACTTTCCTTTCTACCTCTTAAAAACAGGTGACGCAAAGGAGAAACATCTAGAACCAACTCTATCCAAGTTCGGATCCATACACTCACCTACGGGGCTACTTCCTTTAAGGATTCCCCTCGCCGCCGAAAGGCAGCGCAGACGTGCGACAGGAGGTCCAAAATAACTTTTTTTAGACCGTACTCTTTTTCGAGCCTGTAACATGCCTTTTTTCCTCTACCTTCATCCCAAGGGTCATGACCTTTATATATATATATATATACATATATATATATAAGACTCCTCTTCTGTACTCTTGGGAGTATGTACTCCCATCCTCAATATACCTCATATATGCATTAATTATACCTCTTTATTATTCTCTATATACTTAATTAAATATTCTAAGATACTCCAATATGAGTTTAGTTCAAAAAATATCATCTGCGACGTACCTTTTCACGTACAAACACATCAATATATACGTAAATATTTAAAAAATACATAGACTCACATGAATTTTTTCATGAAACTCATTTTGGGTTATCTAATAATTACTAATGAAGTATATTAAAAATAATAAAAAGGTATAAAAGATTCATCTATGTGGTATATGAAGAGCGGGAGTACGTACTCCCAGGAGTACACAACCATTTTCCTATATATATATAATAATCTTTGGCATATCGCTCAAGTCCAAGTTCACATTACCAGTATTATTTATCCGCGTCTTTCCGCAATTGAATACACCTCCTATGGTTGTTTCACAGATATACCTCGGCTTAAATTTGCCAGGGGCTCCATACGGGAACAATTGAGTTGCCAACAAAGTCCGAACATCTTTTGCAGCATACTTTGGGTCGCGAGTTTGGCCTTATATGCCCTATAGTCTGGTTGCCTGGTCCGCCGCATTGACACCTCCTTCATGGACAAAGACGTTGGGTCAAGAGTGATCAAATGCTTTTCCGAACACCCCCGTACTTCCCATGAGGGGGCTGAAGCCGACGATTGGAAAACTTTTAGATTATATTAAAATGGCCGCATAGGAGGAACACAAACTTTCGAGCAATATATAAAAACAAATTAATTATAAAATTGTCTCATACAATTCTCATACACCTCACTCGAACATTATGTCTTTCGAGCACTGACCCTCTATCAAGCGGGCAGCCACTAGGACCTCTTCAAAATAAAGCTCCGGTTCTTGGTGGTCCTTGACCTTGGGTGGACTCTTCACTTCAACATCGATGGCCTTCATCTTCCCCCATAATGTCTTGACTCCGGCAAAGGCCATCCGTGCACCCTCAATGCACACCGACCGCTTCACAATGTTGATACATGGCACCGTGTCAACAAGCCGTTGCACCAAGCCGAAGTAACTATTCAGAATAGGCTCAGTTGGCCATAACCAGGTTATGACGTTCTTCATGGCAGCATCGGATATCCTATGAAGCTCGGCCCACTAGGACATCTGCTCATTTAGCAACAGGGGCGCTTCGACGCGTTGAATTGTGACCAGAAAAGCTTCTCCGTTGCATACCCCTATCGCGCCTGGTAAAACTGTGCCACATCAGAAGAACTCTTCGGCAAGTCTGAAAACTCTTCTGGAGAACTCCACAATTGGTTAAGTTGAGCATAGTTCGGATCACCGAACTTAGTCTGTAGCAAAAATGGCTCACCAGCCGCAATCTCCCTAGCTTGCCGGATCTCCTCATGGGCGGCTCTGGATTCAGACCGCGCTTCTCTCGCCTCTCGTAAGGCCTTGTCAACTTCAGCCGTTTTGGCTTCATTCTCCTTCTCAAGGAGTTCACAGCGGCTAGCAACATTTTTTAGTTCAAGCGCCATCGTGGATATCTTCTCCTCGTCCTGACACTAAGCAGCTCATTCGTCTTCTAACTCAGCCGATGCCTTTTCGGCAGCCGCATTACTACACCGGTCCTGCTCCTTGGCCCGGGCCAGCTCTGCCCGAAGAGTTTCAACGGCGGCGGCGCCATCTGCAGCCACAAAAATGTATGTGAAGGGACTGCCCCGAATACATACCTTGCGATTCGTTAAGACGCACATTGATTAACACAATGTCCTCCCCGGCCATATCAAGCTTCCGTTGCAGCTCAGCAATATCCATAGTCTGGGAAGTAGCCAGGGGGAAGCAGCCTGTGTTCAAGTTAATCAGATTAGTCCTTGAATGTTTCTTCTTGATCCTCCGTTCACCTCCCATGGGAAGCCAACCCGAGTCTCAGGGGCTACTATCTACTCCGAACTTGTTATTGGATCCACAACCGTTCAGGTACAACGGCCGCCTTCTACCTCTACTTCTACAAATTAACATTATTTCTAATTTTGAAGATCTTTGTTCGTCTATCATTCAGAAAATGATCCCGACAAGCTTGACCCCGAAACTACGCACAGTCAAGGTCTAGGCACTAGAATCTATCGGCCCCAACCTAGAGCAAGTTGTCAGTTTCCTGAGATGCTTTCCGTGCCCGAAGAAGCTATATATTGAGGTGATGTTCATTTCCTATTAAATTTTAACAATAAGGGAGTTCCATTTGTGACACCTTTTTCCAAGTTTACAATGACAATGTACTATGATTTCTGAAGGATTCTTTTGGAGGATTCATTTGTACTAGTTTTCTTAGGGAACTTTTCTTCCACTCCAACCTCTTGTGAAGAAGGCTACATTTTTCTAGAATGTAATCAAATGCCCATGTTAATCATGTCAGATCGAAGATGGCATGTTAGTGCATTTTACAAATCCCACAAACCAAATAGGCATGTAATAATGTTCAAAACTGCATGTAGGAACTAACATGTTTTCTTCTTTTGCAGATAATATTAGGCCCAGTGGCGGATAATGTGATACAATATAACAATCATGTCGAATGCCTAGATCTGTATCTCTCAGAAATTAGTTTGAAATCCTATCGAGGGACCTTACCGGAGATTATATCCGCCAGGTTCTTTGTTCTCAAAGCAAGGTTGCTGAAGGAAATGAGGTTTGCCCTACATTTATTTCAAAAAAAATGAATGGTTTGTTGATCAGCGCCGACACTTGCGGAAGAATGGAGTAGGCTCAAAAAATGCTGAATTTCATTTTGGACCTTCAGATGACAGAGTAATCGAAAGTCATCATGTCAACCCCATACATGACTTCTCAGTGGCTGACCACTTTGCAAAAATTGTGAGGTTTCAAAACCAGACTTAGAAGAGGTGATATTAGTTTGAACCTCTCTGATATCCATGTTCAGCGGACCAGCGCGAGCGTTTCACCTGATGAGCTGAATTTCATTTCTAATATGAGTTTGAACCTTGTAATCTTCGAATTTGAGCCATATAACTCTGGAATTGGGACCTTGTAACATTTCGAGCTTTTGTGGTACAATTGTTGAAATGGCATCATATGAGACTAGTATATTGCTAGCACTATTTTGACCTTAATATGCAATGGTCTTAGATTTTATTAACCATTCTCGAACCTGTTTACCTTGTCGATATCACCGCACATGAGCTGTATAGCTAACTCGACTGTGATCATCGACATTATTGCACATAGTTGGTTTCATCCACCATGTGCACTGTAGAGCGTAGAATTAATTATCACACTCGAGTGTCCATCATCACCCTTCTGTGTAACTTTGTCCTCACCACCCAAGGGTAAACTTATGACCGAAGTCATCCCACACACTTTGTTTTTACAAAGCTTTTTGCCAATAAATGCCCACGATTTGTCCCTCTTCGAGCCGACGTGTGGCCAAACTAGCCGGACGGGAAGCTTGCGCGGTAAACAGCGTGGTAGCACGGGAATAGGCTCACCGACGATACATTTGGCGCCTCTTCGAGCCGACGCGTGTTGTGCGGTGTTGTCAAGCGTGCACTAGAATCCTCCATTATGAACGATGTGACAAGACGTGACTATTATAGGCTAGACGGCCCCCATTTATTACAGCGGCCATTTAACATACCCTTGTGTCTCTTCAACCTTTCGATCGCGCCCTACCATTGCAAGAAGCACACCCACCACGAGAAATTCTTAGAGGGTGTCCTGTGTGGCTCCAACGGTGCTCCGAGCGGTTGCCGATGACTGAGGGAGTCCTGGATTAGGGGGTCCTCGGACGGCCGGACTATTGGACTATGAATATACAAGATTGAAGACTTCGTCCCGTGTCCGTTTGGGACTCTCCTTTGCGTGGAAGGCAGGCTTGGCGATTCAGATATGTAGAACTCCTCCCTTGTAACCGACTATGTGTAACCCTAGCCTCTCCGGTGTCTATATAAACCAGAGGGTTTTAGTCCGTAGGACAACAACAATCATACCATACCCTAGCTTCTAGGGTTTAGCCTCTCGGATCTCGTGGTAGATCAGCTCTTGTAATACTCATATCATCAAGATCAATCAAGCAGGAAGTAGGGTATTACCTCCATCGAGAGGGCCCGAACCTGGGTAAACATGGTGTCCCCCGCCTCCTGTTACCATCCGCCTTAGACACACAGTTCGGGACCCCCTACCCGAGATCCACCGGTTTTGACACCGACATTGGTGCTTTCATTGAGAGTTCCATTGTGTCGCCGCCATAAGGCTTGATGGCTCCTTCGATAATTGGCAATGATGCGATCCAGGGTGAGGTTTTCCTCCCCGGACAGATCTTCGTATTCGGCGGCTTCGTACTGCGGGCCAACTCGCTTGGCCATCTGGAGCAGATCGAGAGCTACGCCCCTGGCCATCAGGTCAGGTTTGGAAGGTTGAACTATACCACCAACATCCGCGGAGACTTGATTTTCGACGGATTCGAACCCATGTCAGGTGCGCTGCACAGTCACGATGGTCACGATTTAGCTCTGCCGAGGGACAGTGTTCGGGAGATCACACCTGTAACTACTCTGGCCCTCAATCCGGAACAGATCGCGCCGTCCGAGGACGGGTGGATGGACCCCGCCACGGAGGCCACACACTCAGCGGCAATAGAGCCGAATACTGACTTCACCTCCTATGAGACCTGTGTTGCCGGACACTCGGATTCGTCCCCGGCCACAGACTCCAAACCGCTCGCGTCCGTGCCCATCCAATCTGATTGGGCACCGATCATGCAGTTCACCTCCGCGGTCACCTCCGAATACTGACTTCACCTCCTAGGCGACGTGCCAAACTCATTATGGTCTCTCTCCTTGTAAGGAGACCCTTGGCCAAACTATGTCTGACTCGAGTGCGAAGCGGACGGCAAAGAAATTCGTCACCCACCCACCACCCACTTAGTAGCCATTGTCGATGACCTAACCGACATGCTCGACTTCGACTCCGAAGACATCGACGGTATTGACGACAATGCGGGAGACGAACAGGAACCACCGCCCACAGGGCCCCGGACTGCCACCTCATCGTATGACATATACATGGTGGACACCCCCAAAGAAAGTGATGGCAATAAGGTAACGGGGGATAATCCCCCCGAGAGTCAATCCAAGAACCGGCGTCATCGGCGCCTCTCTAAGCCCCGCCATAGCAAAAACAGCGATACCGGCACAGGAGACAATAACGCTCCAAATAGTGCCAAAGACAAAGACAATCCCCTCCGGCCAGGCTTCGAGCAGGAGGATGGGCAAGCTAGCCCTAAGGAACAGGCATTAAACGAAGAATCAGAGGCTGACAATTACATGCCTCTCTCCGAAGATGAGGTGAGCCTCGGCGACAAAGAATTTATCGTGCCTGAGGATCCCGTCAAAGAGGAGCGCTTCAAGCACCGGCTTAGAGCCACAACAAAAAGCCTAAAGAAAAAGCAACAACAGCTTCAAGCTGAGCAAGATCTGCTAGCGGATAGATGGACTATGGTCTTGGCAGCCGAGGAACACGAACTCGAGCGCCCAATCAAAAGTTTCCCAAAGCGTAGGTTGCTACCCGAACTTGAAGAGGGAGCATTGATAACCCACAAGTATAGGGGATCGCAACAACTTTCGAGGGTAGAGTATTCAACCCAAATTTATTGATTCGACACAAGGGGAGACAAAGAATATTCTCAAGTATTAGCAGCTGAGTTGTCAATTCAAGCACACCTGGAAACTTAGTATCTGCAGCAAAGTGTTTAGTAGCAAAGTAATATGATAGTAGTAGTAGCGGCAACAAAAGTAAAGACAACAAAAGTAATGTTTTTGGTATTTTGTAGTGATTGTAACAGTAGCAGCGGGAAAGTAAATGAGCATAAACCAGTATATGGAAAACTCGTAGGCACCGGATCAGTGATGGATAATTATGTCGGATGCAGTTCATCATGTAACAGTCATAACATGGGGTGACACAGAACTAGCTCCAATTCATCAATGTAATGTAGGCATGTATTCCGTATATAGTCATACGTGCTTATGGAAAAGAACTTGCATGACATCTTTTGTCCTACCCTCCCGTGGCAGCGGAGTCCTATTGGAAACTTAGGGATATTAAGGCCTCCTTTTAATAGAGAACCGGAACAAAGCATTAGAACATAGAGAATACATGAACTCCTCAAACCACGATCATCACCGGGAGTGGTCCTGAATATTGTCACTTCGGGGTTGCCGGATCATAACACATAGTAGGTGACTATAGACTTGCAGATAGGATGTAGAACTCTCATATATTGATGAAAACATAATAGGTTCAGATCTGAAATCATGGCACTCGGGCCCTAGTGACAAGCATTAAGCATAGCAAAGTCATAGCAACATCAATCTCGGAACATAATGGATACTAGGGATCAAACCCTAACAAAACTAACTCGATTACATGATAAATCTCATCCAACCCATCACCGTCCAGCAATCCTACGATGGAATTACTCACGCACGGCGGTGAGCATCATGAAATTGGTGATGGAGGATGGTTGATGATGACGACGGTGACGAATCCCCCTCTCCGGAGCCCCGAACGAACTCCAGATCAGCCCTCCTGAGAGGTTTTAGGGCTTGGCGGCGGCTCCGTATCGTAAAACGCGATGATTTCTTCTCTCTTGTTTTTTTCTCTTCGAAAGCAAA
The DNA here is from genome assembly GCF_003073215.2 of Triticum urartu. Lineage (NCBI taxonomy): Eukaryota > Viridiplantae > Streptophyta > Magnoliopsida > Poales > Poaceae > Triticum > Triticum urartu. The sequence continues at coordinate 487,244,587 of NC_053026.1, forward strand.
TATATAGGGTTGGAGTTGGCGTCGGAGGGTCTCCAGGGGGCCCACGAGATAGGGGGCACGCCCTAGGGGGGGTGTTGAGGATATTACTGCTGGGCGTAAACCGGCCTATCTGGGCCGGGTCAACTTCATCAGTAGTTCCAGAAGTGATAAAGCCCAAGAAGGCAGATGAGGGCCTAAGGCCCGTAGCTGATTCAAGACTTGTAGCTGTAAACCGGAAGTTGTATATAAGCTTGTATTATAAGTTAAGAATAAGGAGAGACCAACCCGGATACGAATATCAACCGGTGTTGGGACTCTGTGAACCGACGGGTGTCACCTGTGTATATAAGGGGACGACCCGGCGGCGGTTTAGGAACAACAGACAACAACTTGAGACATAGGCGAAGCTTGTTTGCTCCCTAGTCATCGAAACCCTATCAATTCCATCACAACTAGACATAGGCTTTTACCTTCATCGAAGGGGCCGAACTAGTATAAACTCTCTTGCGTCCTTGTGTCCGCTTTAACCCCTTCAAGCTAACCCGTCGCGATGGCTCCACGACTAAGTCCTTTCTCTAGGACATCTGCCGTGACAAAACCATGACAGTTGGCGCCCACCGTGGGGCTATCGCACGATGGTTTCTGGTTCGTGGAGGGCTGCTTTGAAGGACTCGAGGGCTACGCTGTAGGCCGGATGACTAAGAGTCGTCGCGGCAAGCTCTACATTGACGACGCAGGCTGGGGCCCCGAGGCCGGCTCAATTGAGTACGGGTACCGGGTCCCCTTTGGTAGCGTTCACATTTTCATTGGCAAGATCGGTGAACCAGGCCCTGAGCCGGACATCTGCACCGACCTCGTCGATACGGCTCAGCATGCGCGATCCGCCTGGGTTAAACCGTCCATGAAGCGTGCCTTCGTGGGAGTTATCCATGGAGGACGTTATGAGGACGGATCGGAATTTCGCGGCACGACCGTCGTTTGTTCCGGTGACGAATCTTCGATCGGAGAAACCGAATCTCTTTATCAGCTACAAGATGGCCGGATTGGGAGCGGTTCCGATGGCGACAGTATTCCGGACCCTTCTGATCTTCCCAACCGGGTTGGAATATTCATGGCCGGAACACAAGCAGCGCTTCATTCTTCGACAGCTGCGGCAACGATCTCCGGTTCAGCAGCGGCAACGGTTGCCGGGGCAGGAGGCCCTGTGCGCCCGCCGGCTCAGGTTCTATCAGAACTATTTGATGCGTTGGTTGTGCTTATGGCGGAAGTTAATTCGCTGGATCAGGACGTTCACAACACGGAGATTGCAAAGGTAAAGGAATAGATCACCCAGGCCAAGGCGGATCTGGCGGCTGAGGACACCAGGATGGCCGCCGAGCGGGCCGCTTTTGACACACAGGCCTACAGGCTTATGTTGGACCAGAGCGCGTCGCATGAAGTCATGAGGAGGAAGCACCGATCCCGCTTACCTCCGGTTTTCGAGGCCAGAGACCTTTTCAACACTCCAGGACCAAGAGCCGGCAATCCGCTGGAGGGAAACCGGGCAGAAGCCCCTAGGACCGGTGCACCGGTTCAGCCTCGTCAGATGGACCCGCCTCGTCAAAACACCGTTATACCTCAGCCTGCTTTAACACCTCCGGGTCACTACTTCAACCCAATGGACAATCTTGTTGCCGCTGCTGCACGACTAGAGGCCATTCCAATTGAAGGTGACTCGCTGCAGGCAGTAGAGACGCGACGGGTCAAGGAACTTCTGAGGACAGCTTTGGCCCAACAGGAAGCGTACTCGTACAGCGGCGACCGGATCCACTCGACCCCCCATCCAAGCCGGAGCTATAGCAGACATATGGATGAACTAGCAGTGTCGAGTGATGAATGACGTGGGGCACCCCGTGACAACAACCAGGCGGGTGGTGCTGATAATGCTCAGGGAGTGGTGGACCGGGCCCACGTGCGCAGGAAGGTCGAGTTAGCCACACAGCATCAGGCTCGGCAGCTCACGCCGGTTCGTCCAACCACCTTGACTGAACCTGGTGTTACTTCTAGTCCTTTAGGGGTGCCTTGCCTTATCCCCGCTTTATGCAACGTGCGCCTGCCCAAGGATTTCAAAGGCCCGCGCAAGGTACCAAATTACACGGCGGATCAACCTCCAGAGACATGGGTGGAGAGCTATGAGATGGCCATGGAGATGCTTGATGTGGATGACGCGGCGTGTGCGAAATACTTCACCATGATGCTTGAAGGAACGACCCGTACTTGGTTAAAAAGCTTGCCGGCTAATTCTATCAGTTCATGGGCCCAATTACGAGCCCGGTTTATCAGCAATTTCAAGGATACCTGTAAACAGCCTATGTCGATAGTGGACTTAGCTGCATGCGTCCAGGAGGAAGGAGAATCAATGACTCATTGGGTGCGCCGGGTTTCACAAGTGTTGCACTCCTCAGACCGCATCAACGCTGACACCGCAGTATTAACCCTAGAAGGCAACTGCCGGTTTGGGCCCCTGAAGCTGAAGTTGGGACGAATGAAGCGTCATTGCACCGACATGGGGACCCTCATGGCCGCTTTGGTGAAATATGCTGATTCTGATAGTACCAAGGATCCCGAGTCTGATGATGACAAGACATGGAAAGGGAAGAAGAACAACAGCTCCAAAGGTCAGCAGCATCACTGGGCAGGCAATGGTGGTGGAGGCAAGTGTAAAGCGGATGGTAACATGGAATTTGTGGCTAATACCAACGCACAGGACAATGACCAGCGATGCAAGGGTAGACCGAAAATCGTAATGGAGCACCCAAACCGCCTAAATTATCTGCTAAGCCAGCCCTGTCCAAGACATGGGACGAAGGAGGCGCCAACAAACCACCTTTGGAAGGATTGCTTTATTATGAAGGAGTTCAAGAATTCTAATAATTTCCGGTATGATCACGAATCTGGCAGTGGCTCAGGATCTGGGCCGGGTTACGGTGGCGGAAGTTCTGGTTCAGGATTCAATGGTAATCCAGGCGGACATAATGGTCAAAATAGTCAGAACAACCAGGGTGGTTACAACCACCAGCAGCAGCAGTGAGGTTACCAGAGCAACCCAAAGCAGTTGAGTAATGGGCAGTACCATGTCTTCACCACTAGCTTGGACAAGCGAGACCGGAAGGTTCAGAGGCGGGCGGTCAACTCTGTTGAACCGACCATACCCCGTTATCTACGTTGGTCTGAATAGCCAATCATATGGAGCAGAGAAGATCACCCTCCCCAGGTCGTTAATCCGGGTCAGTTGGCTCTGGTGGTAGCGCCTCAGGTGGGAGGTTACAAGTTCACCAAGGTGCTCATGGATGGAGGGAGTAACATTAACATCCTGTACTATGAGACCTTCCATCGTATGGGACTAACAGATAAGAATCTCAAACCGTCTAATACAGTATTCCACGGTGTAGTGCCTGGCAGATCGGCATATCCCGTTGGTAAGATAGCTATGGAAGTGGCCTTTGGGGATGATCATGATTCCAGGTCAGAGACATTGACGTTTGAACTGGTGAAAATCCAAAGTCCATATCATGCCCTGTTTGGGCGACCGGCCTACGCCAAGTTTATGGCTCGGCCTTGTAATGTGTATTTGCAGCTCAAGATGCCGTGTCACAAGGAGACAATAACGGTTCACGGAAGCCGCAAAATCTCTTTGGAGTGTGAGGAAGGAGATGCGGCCTATGCAGAGTCGGTATGTGCCACCGAGGAGTTGAAGTATTATAAAGACAATGTTGATCCGGTGGACATGACTCCGTTGAAGAAGCCAACTACGGAGCATGATCCGGCCCTGAAGTTCAAATCGGCAGCAGAAACTAAGCTTGTTGAGTTCGTACCTGGCGATTCATCCAAGCAGTTCAGCATCAGTGCCAACTCTCATCGAGTTCATCCGTGAGAATCGGGACATTTTTGCATGGAAGCCCTCTGACATGCCAGGTGTACCGAGGCAACTCGCTGAGCACACACTTAATGCGGATCCTAAATATAAACCGGTGAAACAGTTCCTCCGCCGGTTTAACGAAGAAAGACGCAAGGCGATTGGAGAAGAGGTAGCCAGGCTCTTAGCAGCTGGCTTTATTGTTGAAGTTTTTCACCCTAAGTGGCTTTCCAATCCGGTGCTGGTCCTCAAGAAAAACGGCACCTGGCGCATGTGTGTGGATTACACAGATCTTAATAAAGCTTGTCCAGCAGATCCTTTTTCCCTCCCCCGTATTGATCAAATTATTGATGCTACGGCGGGTTGTGAGCGTTTAAGTTTTTTGGATGCATATTCTGGCTATCATCAGATCAAAATGGCAGTTAAGGACCAGGAGAAGACGGCATTTATAACTCCCTTTGGAGCCTTCTGCTATGTGTCTATGCCCTTCGGGCTCAAGAGTGCCCAGGCAACTTATCAACGGTGTGTACAAAATTGTCTTCACAAGCAAATCGGCCGTAATGTACATTCTTACATGGATGATATCGTGGTTAAGTCTAGGGAGAAGGAGACTTTGATTGATGATTTGAAGGAAACCTTTGATAATCTGAGGACATACAATATGATGCTTAATCCGGACAAGTGTGTTTTTGGTGTACCGGCGGGCAAGCTATTGGGTTTTCTGGTGTCCAACAGGGGAATTGAGGCTAATCCGGAGAAGATCACGGCCATCACCTCCCTGTCTAAACCAAAGTGTATCAATGATGTTCAACGACTGGCCGGCCGGATTGCAGCATTAAGCCGGTTTATCAGTCGTCTTGGTGAGAAGGCAATCCCTTTGTATCAGATGTTGAAAAAGACGGATCAGTTCGCCTGGAGTTCCGCCGCTGATGAAGCGTTTGAGGACTTAAAGCGGCAATGGCCAATCCGCCGGTGCTCGCCGCTCCCATTGACAAGGAGCCCTTGCTGCTATATGTTGCTGCCAATGCTCGGGCGGTCAGCGTGGCTATTGTGGTGGAGCGAAAGGAGGCAGGTAAGGAGCATCCGGTTCAACGACCGGTCTATTATATCAGCGAGGTACTAATCGAGTCCAAGCAAAGGTATCCACATTGGCAGAAGCTGGTGTATGGATTTTTTATGGCAAGCCGAAAGCTTAAACAATACTTCCAAGGGCACCCAATTACGGTGGTCAGTTCTGCTCCTTTGGGAGATATCATCCAGAACCGGGAAGCAACTGGCCGGATTGCAAAGTGGGCTATAGAGCTGGGGCCGTACGGTTTGGAGTATGTGCCTCGGACAGCGGTTAAGTCTCAAGCACTTGTTGATTTCATCAATGATTGGACGGAAATGCAAGCACCTGAAGAAAAGCCGGATCATACGTATTGGACCATCCATTTTGACGGATCCAGGCAATTGGAAGGCTCGGGGGCTGCAGTCGTATTAACTTCCCCACGAGGTGATAAGTTTTGTTATGTTCTCCGCTTAATGTTCCCTTGTACTAACAATGCAGCTGAGTATGAAGCCTTGCTCCAAGGTCTCCGGATGGCTAAGGAGATGAATCTAAGTCGAGTTAAGTGCTTCGGTGACTCGGACCTTGTGGCTCAGCAGGTGTCTGGCACTTGGGACTCCAAGGACCCACTCATGGCAGCATATCGTCGTGAGGTGGATATTGTTGCAGGTTATTTCAAAGGCTATCATGTGGACCACGTGGACCGGCGGAAAAATGAAGCGGCGGACGCTTTAAGCTGGCTGGGCTCTCAGCGCAAACCGGTCCCGCCCAATGTTTTTCGGGATGTGGTGCACAACCCGTCGGTCAAGATCCCTGGTGAGGAGGATTTGGCTATTCCTGATCCGGAGGCTCAATTGGTGGCAGCTCTTCATGTTAATCCGGATTGGACGCTTCCTTATGTGGCGTACAAGAACCGGGGCGAGTTGCCAGAGGATGAGATTCTGGCCCGTCAAATAATCCGGCGATCCAAGTCAATGGCTATCATCAATGGCGAGTTGCATCATTGCAATGTATCAGGAGCTTTTCAAATCTGCGTGTCTCCTGAAGAAGGCCGTGAAATTTTGTGTGAGATCCACGAAGGAGATTGTTGTCACCATGCTGGTTCAAAGTCTCTCGTGGCTAAAGCGTTTCGCCATGGCTTCTATTGGTTAACTGCTCATGCTGATGCGGAGGATCTGGTTAGATGATGTGATGGTTGCCAAAGGTTTTCAAGACGTGCTCATGTACCGGCTCAAGAATTGAGAATGATTCCAATTACTTGGCCGTTTGCGACTTGGGGGATGGATATGGTTGGGCCTTTCCAAAGGTCCAAAGATAAGAAGACCCACCTCCTGGTGGCGGTTGACAAATTTACAAAGTGGGTGGAGGCAGAACCTGTTAGCAAGTGTGATGCGGCCACGGCGGTTCAGTTCATCAAAAAGGTGATTTTCCGGTTTGGCTTTCCGCACAGTATCATTACAGATAATGGTACCAATTTGTCCAAAGGTGCCATGAAGGAGTTCTGCGAACAGGAGCACATCCGCCTCGACGTTTCATCAGTGGCACACCCACAGTCCAATGGTCAAGCAGAAAGAGCTAATCAAGAGATCTTGAGAGGCATCAAGCCCCGACTCATGGTTCCTTTGCAGAGAACGCCGGGTTGTTGGGTAGAAGAATTACCATCTGTGTTATGGAGCATCAATACAACACCCAACAGATCAACAGGATACACACCGTTCTTCATGGTTTATGGAGCGGAGGCTGTTCTCCCCAGTGATATCCGTCATGATTCACCTCGTGTGACGGCTTATATTGAAGCAGACAACGATACGGCACGGCAAGATGCTCTGTACTGGTTGGATGAAGAGCGTGACATCGCAGCCGCCCGGTCGGTGATTTATCAGCAGGATCTTCGTCGTTATCACAGTCGCCGAGTCAGAACCAGAACCTTTCAGGAAGGAGATTTGGTGCTTCGGCTCATCCAAGATCAGACTGATATGCATAAGCTATCCCCACCTTGGGAGGGGCCTTTCGTGGTTAGCAAGAATCTGCACAACGGGTCGTACTATCTGATTGATATTCGAGAGCATAAAGACTCACGCACATCAGAGGAGGAGACCAACAGGCCGTGGAACATAGCTCATCTTCGGCCTTACTATACCTGAGCCATTGGCTATACTTATGTACATATTACAACAATGTATATATTATGACTAAATATAATAAACCGGAACCTCAGCTAAAGCGAGGTATCTGTTCTTTACATCATGTGAGGTTACATGGAGTTGCTCTAAAGCGGCCTCCGGTTTACCCCTTGAGTTCGCTTTTTAAAAGCATCATGTTATATCACTTGGGGGTTTGGTCGTGTCCGAACCAATACCATACCTCTTGATAGGCGAGAGCCACCAGATCACTTGGGGACTTGGTCATGTATGAACCCGTCATGCCTCTTGATCGGCCTAAGGCCACAGAATCACTTGGGGGCTTGGTCGAACCCGAACCATGACCATGCCATTTGGTTGGCATAAATGCCACGGTTTCATTTGGGGACCTGGCTGACTAGAACCATAGTTACACCTAACGGGAGCTTGGTCATGTTTGGCCATGGTAACGCCATTTGATCAGCTCAAATAAACCTTTTTGCAAACGGTTTTGTCTTTGCATTTGCTTCACACTTTTTTTTGATGGGGTTTTTTTGCTTTTTATTGTGTTTTTTAAACCGACAAAGTTTTTTAACCAATCAATTGACGGAACACAGTTCACGTCAATCCGGAGACTATTTGCCCGATTTGATCCTTGTTGTTAACATCCTCTTATGCAGTAACACGGTGTTTATTATAACCCGGCACGGTTTACCTCGTAAACCAACGTCATATATATAGCAGAGCAGTTATCTCCTCCAACAGTGTGGGTTTGCAAAACTCCGCTTCAAGATTGGCCAAGACAACTTCATGCTCAATGATGGCAGGTATTATGTATTGCAAAAGTTTGGTTATATACTTAAGAATTTTTTGGATGTTTTGACTTCATATATGCAGACATCATATTCGGCCGGACGGTACAACCGCGGTGGCACTTGAAGAGTTTTTTATTGCAGAAAGTGCTTTGGAAAGTTCATCACCACAGGAAGAACAAATTATGCACGAAGGCATATCAACATCAAAAGTAACAGCTAGTCTATTACAAGGCAACACGGTGCCCATGATAATATCATTGTTTTTCGCAAAGGAGAGGCAGTTTCAAAACCGGCTTCCGGTTCATGCTTGGTCACCAGCCTGGCCTGATGGTTGTGGGTCATCATGCGCCGCTTCAGCCTCCGTTTCTCTACCCAGTGGCTGGAAATCAACAGTTGTCCAGTCGATTCCCATTAATGCTTGAAAAACAGCTTCATGATGGATCAGCAATGACGGGTCAATATCGGGAGCGTATGTGTGCTTACAGATTGGAGGGATAAGATTTTCCGACTCATGAATTGGGGCAGCTATTCGCTTGTTCTGATTATCATATTGAGCTTGATAACGAGACAAGTCTGCTTCTTCAGCCAATTGACAAGCTAGCAGATGCACCTCCCGGTTTATGGCTCACTGATCCGCTTCACTAAATTCTGACCCGTCTTCTTTCAAGCTAGGATAGCCCTGAGCCGCTTCAATAGGATCAAAATCCGGCACCCAGGCTTTTACCCGCATTAAGGCATTGATCGCACCGGTTCGAGCAGCAGATTTCTTCAGCTCTTCAATCCGGGCGGGAAGCACTGACAGTTTCATCAGAGTATCTTGAATCAAAGTGGGCGCCGGTTTGTTGTGAGATGTGGTACAGATGATCCGCTGTGTGCCAATATATAGCTGTTCGACCAACGTGTAGACGGCTTTCAATTTTTTCCGCACATCTGAACCCAAGTGACCAGTGCGTGTCCCTGAAATATCATAAGGGTAAAACCGGCAGTTCTGTAAGAAGGCCGAGTCAATTCAGAAGTCAAACTGGCTTACCAAAGATAGCAGTGGTCATAGTATGCACGTGCCGTTTTATACTGGTCAGTTCATCCGCCACCGGTTTTACTGCAGCCTCGGCATCCTCTACTCGTTTGATTAAAGTGGACTTTTCAGTGGCCCAATCCACCTGCTTCTTCTTGAAGCTCTCCTTAAGCTGCTCCATGGCGCTTAAAGCGCTGACTAATTCCTCTTTTGCTTTGGAGGTTTCAGCTTGTTGGGTTTTCAGGTTTTCTTGGAGGTCGACGATTTGGTTTTCTTTCGTCTTCAGCTCAGCCTGCATGCAGACAGTTGTATGCTTCAACAAAACGGTACAAGGATTGAAGTACCAACCACATAACAAGTTATGTACTTGGCACTTGGGGGCTAATGCATATTCGATCTTCATCTTTCAATTTCTTACAAAGTCCCAAGATCAATACAAGTATTCAACTTGGCACTTGGGGGCTAATGGATATTTGCTCGTATATAGTCTGATGCGGCAATTTCAATTACTTAAAGTACCGGTTTAACTACGCTAAGTTGAACCGGCCCTTGGGGGCTACATCAGCGAGTTTCAAAGCATCAAGATTTATATTAGTAAGTCTCGGTTTGAAAGAATATTACAAACCGGCCCTTGGAGGCTATGAGAGTCAGCAAGAATGGAAGCATACAAGCAGAAAGGAGCATATGGAAGTTACCTCATATTTATCTTTCATCATATTAACCAGACCGGCTTCATAGTCGCGACTGGTATACAGCCGGTTCAGATAGCCGGAATGGATATCTTGGGCGTTCAGAGCAGCGTAAGTCGTCAGATCAGCGTTCCACTTGCCTTTGCCAAAGGCAGCAAATTCTTCCTTGGCAGAATGTTTGGACAAAGCGACAGGATTGCTTGGCTCAGTATGGCCAGTGCCAGTAATGACAACCTCATCATCCTTGGTACCGTCGGTTTGCACTGGAGCTGTTGGCTTGTCAGTAGGTTTTGCTGGACCGGTGGAGCTTTTAATCCGGATGGAGCCTGTGGGCTGATTGACAGGACCTGAGGCATCAGTAGGTTTCTCTTCAGCAATAAGATCGTCGTCTTGCTGCGGTGGATCGTTGGGTATATCCTCAGGAATAGCCGCCTCAAGATCGATGTCTTGCCTGGCTCAAGAACGGCATCTTCTTCGGCCGCTTTGTCCAGGCGGGCCTTCTTGCTCGGCCTAGGTTTGGCCCTGAGAACAATTACAAAATCAAATACAACATATGTTGTAAGGTGATGTACTGCAAATATCACAATAAGTATAGCTTACCCAAGCACCGTTTTGAGCGGTGGCAGCTGAGTAGCCGATGACTCGCCAGAAGATGAGTGGGATGTAACCTGGTAATCGAAGTCAGACGGATTAAGAGGTTGACGAAAGCAACCCGCTTTAGGACAAGCACTGACAAGCAAATTAGAGACCTCTGAATGGCGTTTCCGAACCGGACTGTTTGGTAAACCGGCGGAGGTAACTACCTGGCCGCTGTGCCGGGTTGTGCGACGAGCTTCGTGTTGTTGGGTCTTCATAAGAAATTTAGGATCCAAATAAGCAAGAGGATGAGAAAATTCAACTTTCCGGTTTGCCTGACGGATTTTTTGTGAAGGCAAAGGTTCTGAATCGGAAGAGAGAATAATTACCTCTACAGCATCCGCGTGGCTGGCTTCGGCATCATCCTGACAAATATCATCATCAATAAGACGCATGAAAAATAAACCAAGTGAGTCAATCTCTACCTAAAGGTCCGGATTATCCACATCATCATCAGGGGCCGGGTTAGAAGATGTCGTGGTTCTTTTCCTGTGGGCAGTCTTCTTCACGACTTTAGTCTTTTGCCGAGTTGCTCTTTCCGGTTTGTTTGGTTTCTCTGGTTTCTCCTGTGGCAGTTTTTTGCTCCAAAACAGATCATTGCCCTGATTACACAGACACTGATATTAAACAATGACCAGACATATCAATAACAAATTCAGCAAAGAGAAAAATCAAAGTCTTACAGCTGGCGGTTTGTTGGTGGCACAGAAGGGAAGCAGGCCGGTTCTAGCGCAGACGTGTTTTGGTTCATTCAGCATCTTATTCACAGCCTCTGTGATTTCTTCATCGGAGAGCTGGATTTTTGAATGTCGCAGTGGGTCATCAACACTGTCAGTATACTCGCACATCAAACTGGAGCGCTGACTAAGGGGCAGTATGCTCCATGATATCCAACAAAGGCGAGATCAACCCCTGTTAAACCGTTGGCCATAAAGGCTCTGAGCTTTGACAGTTGGGGAGCATATTTTCTTCTCTCATGGGCAGTCAATCTTTGAGGAAAAGGGTGTGTATTGCTGAGCCGCTCCGGACGAAAGCCAGGCAAGGGATTCTCACCAGCAGGGGAGGTGTCTTTGCAGTAGAACCATGTCTGATTCCATTCTTTGGGGTGGCTGTGCAGCTTGGCGTGAGGGTATGTGACCTCTTTCCTTTTCTGAATCGCCATGCCACCCAACTCCGTATTAGAGCCATCAGTAAACTCAGTACGGCTATTTAGATGGAAAAGGTCTCTAAAAAATTCCACTGTGGGCTACTCTTGAAAGAACACCTCACAGAGCACTTGGAAGTGACACATATTTGTAACAGAGTTGGCGCCAGTATCTTGTGGATGGAGTTGGAAATCAGCTAGAACATCCCGGTAAAATTTAGAACCGGGTGGCTTAAAGCCCTGGGCTAAGTGATCTACGAAAACAACAACCTCTCCTTCTCGAGGTGCGGGACGGCATTCTTTGCCAGGAGCCCTCCAATGAATGGTATCTTCGCTGCCTAAAGTGCCAATCAGGACTATGTCGTCCAGTTGAGCCTCTGTGACGCGAGAAGGAACCCAATTGCACTCATATACTTGTTTGGCCATGATGGAATCTACAAGGTAGAAGATCCCGGTTCAAAAATGCATTTGAGTAAGGTACATTGGTATGTGCAGTGTTAAACCGGAGACAGAACTATCTGAACCGGAGTTTCATGAAGCAACCAACATGTGGCGGTTCAACAAGGGGACTAATGGCATATACCGGTTTGGAAATTTTTTTCTATAAGGTTAAACCGCCTGATCTAAGCATTGAAAAGCTGAGATTGCGGATGGAGAAGTACGCAGAAACAGGTTTCACAAGATTTCTTTACAGCATTGGATCTGAAGCAAGTTCAGAAAAGAGATAAATACTTAGAGCTTCAAAAGGAGTAGTACCGAACCTATGAGCAAAACATTCATATAGATCTATGGTTTTGAGATGCATAAGTGAAGGCGAAGGTTGAACAACTATCATTGCACAGAATAAAGATTTGTGGATTCATCTAAAGATCTATGGCATGAGCAAGAGGCAAACGATGAATATTGAAGAACCGTGAAACCCTAAAACAGATCTGCGGGGGAAAGGATAGAAGGTTTACCGGAGCTGCGGAAGACGCGGAAGGTTGCCGCGATGCTCTGGTGCGCCCAGGTTGATGCAGCGGCCAAGGTTGAGGCAGAGGTTGATGGTGGCGGCGGAGCTCTGAAGTCGGGCGATGCGAAGAAGACGAAGCAGAAGGGGGAGAAGGGAAAGAGAAAGGAAATGACCCTTCGGTCCTATTTATAAGCAAAAAGACATGTGTCAGGCGCGACAATCAAGGGGCCATGAAACGGAGCTGTCGCCTCGATTTCCGCAGATATATTAAACAAATAAGCCTAATGGATATCTTCGTTATGACAGGTGACGTCACTCCGGTTTACAATAATCAGAGAAGATGACATCATGGCGGTTTACCAATTTGTGAGAAGACGTTGAAGATAAAGTTTTTGTTAAAGGATTGACATGAACCCGTTCAAATCAATCTGGGGCCTAATGTTGAGGATATTACTGCTGGGCGTAAACCGGCCTATCTGGGCCAGGTCAACTTCATCAGTAGTTCCAGAAGTGATAAAGCCCAAGAAGGCAGATGAGGGCCTAAGGCCCGTAGCCGGTTCAAGACTTGTAGCTGTAAACCGGAAGTTGTATATAAGCTTGTATTATAAGTTAAGAATAAGGAGAGACCAACCCGGATACGAATATCGACCGGTGTTGGGACTCTGTGAATCGACGGGTGTCACCCATTTATACAAGGGGACGACCCGGCGGCGGTTTAGGAACAACAGACAAGAACTCGAGAAATAGGCGAAGCTTGTTTGCTCTCTAGTCATCGAAACCCTATCAATTCCATCACAACTAGACGTAGGCTTTTACCTTCATCGAAGGGGCCGAACTAGTATAAACTCTCTTGCGTCCTTGTGTCCACTTTAACCCCTTCAAGCTAACCCGCCGCGATGGCTCCACGACTAAGTCCTTTCTCTAGGACATCTGTCGTGACAAAACCACGACAGGGGGCGCCCCCCACCCTCGTGGAAAGGTTGTGTGCCCCCTGGTCTTGATATTTGGGAGAATTTTTTATTATTTTTTCTAAGACCTCCCGTGGAGTTTCAGGTCATTCCGAGAATATTTGTTTTCTGCACATAAAACAACATCATGGCAATTTTGCTGAAAACAGCGTCAGTCCGGGTTAGTTCCATTCAAATCATACAAGTTAGAGTCCAAAACAAGGGCAAAAGTGTTTGGAAAAGTAGATACGACGGAGACGTATCAACTCCCCCAAGCTTAAACCCTTGCTTATCCTCAAGCAATTCAGTTGACAAACTCAAAGAAAGAAAGAAAACTTTTACAAACTCTGTTTGCTCTTGTTGTTATAACTATGTCAAGCCAGCATTCAAGTTTTCAGCATAGATCATAACTAACCATATTCGCAATAATTCTCAGGTCTCATAATTACTCATATCAATAGCATAATCAACTAGCAAGTCATAATAATAAATCTCGGATGACAACACTTACTCAAAACAATCATAATATGATATAACAAGATGGTATCTCGCTAGCCCTTTCTAAGACCGCAAAACATAAATGCAGAGCACCTTTAAAGATCAAGGACTGACTAGACATTGTAATTCATGGTAAAAGAGATCCAATCATAGTCACACCCAACATAGATTAATAGTGATGAATGCAAATGACAGTTGTTCTCTCCAGCTAGTGCTTTTTAATAAGAGGGTGATGACTCAACATAAAAGTAAATGGATAGGCCCTTCGCAGAGGGAAGCAGGGATTTGTAGAGGTGCCAGAGCTCGATTTTGCAATAGAGATGAATTGTATTTTGAGCGGTATACTTTCATTGTCAACGTAACAACTAAGAGATGGCGATATCTTCCATGCTAAACACATTATAGGCAGTTCCCAAAAAGAATGGTAAAGTTTATACTCCCCCTCCGCCAACAAACATCAATCCATGGCTTGCTCGAAACAAAGAGTGCCTCCAACATACATCAGGTCCCAGGGGGAGTTTTGTTTGCAATTAATTTTGATTTAGTTTGCATAAAGCATGGGATTGGGCATCCCGGTGACCAGCCATTTTCTCGTGAGTGAGGAGCGGAGTCCACTCCTCCTGAGAATAACCCGCCTAACACGGAAGATAAGGACAGCCTTTGTTGATGCATGAGCTATTCAAGCATACAAAACAGAATGTTTAGTTGAAGGTTTAGAGTTTGGCACATACAAATTTACTCGGAACGGTAGGTAGATACCGCATATAGGAAGGTATAGTGGACTCATCTAGAATAACTTTGGGGTTTAAGGGATTGGATGCACAAGCAGTATTCCCGCTTAGTACAGGTGAAGGCTAGCAAAAGACTGGGAAGCGACCAACTAGAGAGCAACAACAGCCATGTACATGCATTAAAATTAATAAACATTCGATGCAAGCATGAGTAGGATATAATCCAACATGATCATAAATATCGTGATGGCTATGTTGATTTGTTTCAACTACATGCGTGAACATGTGCCAAGTCAAGTCACTTAAATCATTCAAAGGAGGATACCACCCCATCATACCACATCATAACCATCTCAATAGCATGTTGGCACACAAGGTAAACCATTATAACTCATAGCTAATCAAGCATGACACAAGCAACTACGATCTCTAATTGTCATTGCAAACATGTTTATTCATAATAAGCTGAATCAAGAATGAGGGACTCATCATATTTACAAAAACAAAAGAGGTCGAGTTCATACTAGCTTTTCTCATCTCAGTCAGCCCATCATATATCATCATAATTACCTTTCACTTGCACGACCGAACGGTGTGAATAATTATAAGAGTGCACGTGCATTGGACTAAGCTGGAATCTGCAGGCATTCAATAAACAGGAGAAGACAAGGCAATATGGGCTCTTTGGTTAATTCAACAATAATGCATATAAGAGCCACTTCAACAATTTAATTATGGTCTTCTCCTACTGACCCCCAAAGAAAAGAAAAGAAATAAAACTATTTACACGGGAAAGCTCCCAACAAGCAAAAGAAGAACGGGAAATATTTTTGGGTTTTCTTTTTAATTATTACTACTACAGCAGGAATATAAACTATTACTAAATTTTTTTGTTTTTCTTATGGTTTAACAAACACACAAGAAGAAAGCAGGACAAAGAAAATAAACTAGCATGGATATTACAATGAAAAAGTATGAGCACCGACATCTAGCAACGAGTGTGTGTGAGCATAAATGTAATGTCGGTGAGAAATACGTACTCCCCCAAGCTTAGGCTTTTGGCCTAAGTTGGTCTATGGCCACGGCTGGCCTAGCGGATATCCATAATAATAGTTGTTGGGGTCGTACTGTGATGTAGAAGGATAGTTGGGATCATACTGATGTGCAGAGGTTATCGCCTACTGAGCTGCAGCGTGGAGTCGAGCTGCCTCCGCTCTCCTCTCGTACTCTTCTTCCTCCTCTCTGGTAATAACATATCTTCCTTTGGCCTGTGAATCAAAGAAGGCAGGAGCAAGGAGAGTAATACGGAAAACACGTCATTTATCAAAAATTAAGCGGTATAAGAGAGGCGATTCAGACCTCTCGACAAACTGGTGTGAAGCCATAGAGTCATAATCTAAATATGCAGGGGGCAACTCCGTATCACCTTCACGAATGTTTATTTCAAGAAAATAAGATAAGCGGGTTGCATAAATTCCTCCAAAGAAATCTCCATTATGTCTATTATGATGCAACCTACGAGCTACAATGGCTCCCATATGATAAGATTGGTCTCCTAACACAGCACTCCTAAGAATGCTAAGATCAGGGACACACATGTGACATGCTTCATCCTTAGCATTTATGCATCTGCCGATGAAAAGAGCAAAATAATGTATAGCAGGAAAGTGAATGCTCCCTATGGTAGCCTGCGTTATATCTCTAGATTCTCCCACAGTTATACTAGCAAGAAAGTTTCTAAATTCTGATTTAGGGGGATCCCTAACACTACCCCATGATGGACGTTTACAAGAAGAAGGGAAATCCTCTAAGTCCATGGTATAAGATTTGTCATAGAGATCAAACATGACTGAAGGAGAATTACGCGAAGATGAATACTCAAACCTCCTCACAAATGAACTTGTGAGATCATGATACTGGGGGCATTTGTTAGCCTCAAAATCCTCAAGACCGGCATTGCGCAAATATGCTTTGAATTCTTCTTTAATTCCCGCATGGTCCATAAAATTTTCCGACGGCCATTGGCAAGGCCGTACTGGAGCGTCTCTTGGTGGATCCTCGTCAGCATCGCGCATAGCAATCCTGAGTCCTTGCTTCTTAGAGGAACCATCTTGGAACATCTTCCTAAGCATATTTTTTTTCTCTGAAAAATTCAGAAATTTTAGTAACTTCAAAATAAAAGTAACCAAACTCAATAAAACTGATAGCAACTACTCCCACAAGTGCCTAGAGCTATATCAAGCATTAGAACTACTTGGAACCATACAAATTTGACATGCAAGCTCAAGAGCATGGTCACCTATGCAGCGAAATTTGCAATGAATAAAGCACTAGAACAAAAACTAATTGGACCAATGGAGGAGTCACATACCAAGGAACAATCTCCCCAAGCAGTTTTGCAAGAGGTGCTTTGAGCAAGGAGATCGAAAATCACAGCAAAAGTGGCTGGAACTCGTGCTTGAGTTGGTTTTTCGGGTTTTTGTGAGACAAAGGAAGAAGATGGGTGCTGGGATAAGTGGAGGAGAGCCACCGTGGGCCCACGAGGCAGGGGGCGCGCCCTATAGGCGGGGGCGCCCACCACCCTCGTGGCCAGGTGGCAGCTCCTCCCGCGGTAATTTTTGCACAGTAAATCCTCAAATATTCCCGAAAAAATCATATTAAATTGGCATGTCATTCTGAGGACTTTTATTTTCGGGTTATTTTTATATTGCACGGATAATCAGATAACAGACAAATAAACTATTTTTACTTTATTTAATATAAATAACAGAAAATATAAAGAGGGTACAGAAGTTTGTGCTTCTAGTTTCATCCATCTCATGCTCATTAAAAAGAATCCACTAACAAGGTTGATCAAGTCTTGTTAACAAACTCATTCCGATAATCATGAAACCAGAGAAATTTCGAATAACACTAAGTTACCTCAACGGGGATATGCACATCCACTATAATAAGTATATCATATTTCTTCTTGACAGTAGGAAGAGAAATTCAAAACCTCCAAATATAATCGATGGAATTTTTCCAATGGAGTTGATACTATGAACTTGAGGTTGTTTCCTCGGAAAGTGTACCATATGCTCATTACCATTAACATGAAAAGTGACATTGCCTTTGTTGCAATCAATAACAGCCCTTGCAGTATTAAGAAAAGGTCTTCCAAGAATAATAGACATACTATCATCCTCGGGAATATCAAGAATAACAAAGTTCGTTAAAATAGTAATGTTTGCAACCACAACAGGCACATCCTCACAAATACCGACAGGTATAGCAGTTGATTTATCAGCCATTTGCAAAGATATTTCAGTAGGTGTCAGCTTATTCAAGTCAATTCTATGTTATAAAGAGAGAGGCATAACACTAACACCGGCTCCAAGATCACATAAAGCAGTTTTAATATGATTTCTTTTAATGGAGCAAGGTATAGTAGGTACTCCGGGATCTCCAAGTTTCTTTTATTAGTAATAATATCCTTCATATATTTGGCATAAGGATTTGTTTTGAGCATATCAGTTAACCGCATACGCAAAAAACATAGGCCTAATCATATCAATAAAGCACTCAAAATCCTCATCATCCTTTTTCTTGGATGGTTTTGGAGGAAAAGGCATGGGTTTCTGAACCCAAGGTTCCCTTTCTTTACCATGTTTCCTAGCAACAAAGTCTCTTTTATCATAACGTTGATTCTTTGATTGTGGGTTATCAAGATCAACAGCAGGTTTAATTTCTACATCATTATCATTACTAGGTTGAGCATCATCATGAACATCATTATCAATATTTTTATTAGGTTCATGTTCATTACCAGATTGTGTTTCAGCATCAGACATAGAAATATCATTTGGATTATCAGGTGGTTCAGCAATAGGTTCACTAGAAGTTTGCACAGTTCTATCATTTTTCTTTTTCTTATTTTTAGAAGAACTAGGAACATCAATATTATTTCTCTGAGAATCTTGCTCGATTCTCTTAGGGTGTCCTTCAGGATACAAAGGTTCCTGAGTCATTCTACCAGTTCTAGTAGCCAATCTAACAACATAATCATTTTTCTTACTATTAATTTCATCAAGCACTTCTGTTTGAGCTTTCACTACTAGGGAAAAGCCTATACACAGAATCTTACCAGCAGCGCGCTTTAAAATCAGGCGCTGCTGCTAAGTAGCAGTAGCGCGGGTTTTTAACCCTCGCTACTACTAAGTTGATAGCAGTAGCGTTGGTTTTTTACCCTTGCTACTACTAAGCGGTCTCTACCGTGCCCCCCGGGACATGCCATAGTAGTATCGCGGGTTTTTAACCCTTGCTACTACTAAGTTGATAGCAGTAGCGCTGGTTTTTACCCCTCGCTACTACTAAGCGGTCTCTACCGTGCCCCTGGGCCATGCCATAGTAGTAGCAAGGGTTATAAACCCGTGCTACTACTAAGTTTTTACCCCTCGCTACTACTAAGAGGTCTCAACCGTGCCCCTCTGGGACATGCCATAGTAGTAGCGAGGGGTAAAATCCCTCTCTACTACTAAAGGTCCCATTTTGAAACTCTACCCCCCCCCCCCGTGGATCACCTTTTCGGTTTTGTAAAAAGCAAAAGAAAAGGATAAAAACTTAAAAAATTAAAATCCTTCGAGATGTAGTTATGTTACTACATCTACTAGTTAGGAAAATTTAAAAACTTAAATTTGGACATGTTTTGCAAAAAGTGTAGGGAAAATGTAAAACGGCTATAACTTTTGAATACGATGTTAGAAAAAAACGTATAATATATCAAAATGTTTCAAAAATTAAAATCCTTCGGGATGTAGTTATGTTACTACATCTACTAGTTAGGAAAATTTAAAAACTTAAATTTGGACATGTTTTGCAAAAAGTGTAGGGAAAATAAAAAAACGGCTATAACTTTTGCATACAATGTCAGAAAAAAAACATTTAGCACGAAAATATATCAAAATGTTCAGCACGAAAATCCGCATACGATGGAGACGGCCTACGGCCTATTTGCAAATTTTTAGAATCCTCAAATTCTAAAAGGAAAAAAAGTTATGCTCAAATTTCAGTTTTTTTTAATTTTGGTCAAATCTGGTCAAACTGTGGTCAAACTACTTATTCAATAAGTATTACTAAATAATTATTCAAGAATATTAGTGTTACTAAATAATTATTTCAGTTTTTTGGAATTTTGGTCAAATCTAGTCAAACTGTGGTCAAACTTTGGTCAAAATGTGGTCAAACTCCTTATTCAAGAAATATTAGTGTTACTAAATAATTATTGTTTTTTAGAACAATAGTTTTAAACTCAAACAGCGAAATGTGTGACTTCATGCTCAAGCTAAACTCCCGAGGGTTAATAGGATTGACATCTTACTATTGTCAGGAAAACAACAAGTCCTGACTTGGAATCGAGGGAGAATAGAACCTGGAAGTTAAGCGTGCTCAGGCTGGAGTAGTGAGAGGATGGGTGACCGTCCGGGAAGTTAGATGATTTGGAATGATGAGGGGTGATTAGAGATTAAATTGAGCGGCGATGAGGGTGATTAGAGATTGGAGGTTAAAATAATTCAGAAATTTGAAAATTCGCGCAAAAAATTCGAAAAAAAAATTCCGGGGTTAGTAGTAGTGCGGGTTTTTACCCAAGCTACTACTAACGGACGTAGTAGTAGCGCGGGTGGCACCCGCGCTGCTGCTATACGTTAGCTATAGCGCCTTATTAGTAGCGCCGGCCCCCGCGCTGCTAATAGGCCCAAAACCCGTGCTGTTGCTAGGCTTTTCCCTAGTAGTGTTTAAGTACTTGTTCTACTTGAGTGGTAACCATAGAAGCATGTTTGCTAACAAGTTTAAGTTCACCTTTAATATCAGCCATGTAATCACCCAAGCGTCTAATCATATAAGCATTTTCTTTTAATTGTCTACCAAAATAAGCATTGAAGTCATCTTTCTTATACGTAAAGTTATCAAACTCATCCAAGCACTGACTAGTAATTTTAGTAGGAGGAATTTCAGCTTTATCATATCTATAGAGAGAATTTACCTTTACTACCTGTGTCGGGATATCGGGGTCAGGTTCTTCAACAAATAAATAATTGTGATCATAAGTTTCTTCAACAGGCGGTGAATTAAGACCATGTATTTCTTCCATAGGAGGTAAATTCTTAACGTCTTCAGCTTTAATACCTTTCTCTTTCATAGATTTCTTTGGCTTTTGCATATCTTCGGGACTAAGAAATAGAACACCTCTCTTCTTCGGAGTTGGTTTAAGAATAGACTCAGTAATTGGAGCAGGAGCTGGCTCTGGATCTGGCTCAGGAGGTGGCTCAGGAGGTACCCAATTATTTTCATTTGTCAACATATTATTCAATAGAATTTCAGCTTCATCCGGTGTTCTTTCCTTAAAAAGAGAACTAGCACAACTATCTAGGTAATTTATAGAAGCATCGGTTAGTCCATTATAAAAGATATCAAGTATTTCAGGTTTCTTAAGAGGATGATCAGGCAAAGCATTAAGTAACTTGAGAAGCCTCCCCCAAGCTTGTGGGAGACTCACTACTAGGGAAAAGCCTAGCAGCAGCATGAGTTTTGGGCCTATTAGCAGCGCGGGGGCCGGCGCTACTAATAAGGCGCTACAGTTAACATATAGCAGCAGCGCGGGTGCCACCCGCGCTCCTACTACGTCCGTTAGTCGTAGCGTGGGTAAAAACCCGCGCTACTACTAACCCGCGGAATTTTTTTACGAATTTTTTGCGCGAATTTTCAAATTTCTAAATTATTTTAACCTCTAATCTCTAATCACCCTCATCGCTGCTCAATTTGATCTCTAATCACCCCTCATCATTCCAAATCATCTAACTTCTCGGACGGTTACCCATCCTCTCACTACTCCAGCCTGAGCACGCTTAACTTCCGGGTTCTATTCTCCCTCGATTCCAAGTCTGCACTTGTTGTTTTCCTAACAATAGTAAGATGTCAATCCTATTAACCCTCAGGAGTTTAGCTTGAGCATGAAGTCACACATTTCGTTGTTTGAGTTTAAAACTATTGTTCTAAAAAAACAATAATTATTTACTAACACTAATATTTCTTGAATAAGGAGTTTGACCACAGTTTGACCAGATTTGACCAAAATTCCAAAAACTAAAATAATTATTTAGTAACCCTAATATTCTTGAATAATTATTTAGTAACACTAATACTTCTTGAATAAGTAGTTTGACCACAGTTTCACCAGATTTGACCAAAATTAAAAAAACTGAAATTTGAGCATAACTTATTTTCCTTTTAGAATTTGAGGATTCTAAAAATTTGCAAAGAGGCCGTTGGCGGTCTCCATCTTATGCGGATTTTCGTGCTGAACATTTTGATATATTATACGTTTTTTCTGACATCGTATGCAAAAGTTATAGCCGTTTTACATTTTCCCTACACTTTTTGCAAAACATGTCCAAATTTAAGTTTTTAAATTTTCCTAACTAGTAGATGTAGTAACATAACTACATCTCAAAGGATTTTAATTTTTGAAGTTTTTATCATTTTCTTTTTCTTTTTACAAAACCGAAAAGGCGATCCACCGGGGGGGGTAGAGTTTCAAAATGGTACTTTAGTAGTAGCGAGGGATTTTACCCCTCGCTACTACTATGGCATGTCCCGGAGGGGCACGGTTGAGACCTCTTAGTAGTAGCGAGGGGTAAAAACTTAGTAGTAGCGCGGGTTTATAACCCTCGCTACTACTATGGCATGGCCCAGGGGCACGGTAGAGACCGCTTAGTAGTAGCGAGGGGTAAAAACCAGCGCTACTGCTATCAACTTAGTAGTAGCGAGGGTTAAAAACCCGCGCTACTACTATGGCATGTCCCGGGGGCACAGTACAAACCGCTTAGTAGTAGCGAGGGTAAAAAACCAGCGCTACTGCTATCAACTTAGTAGTAGCGAGGGTTAAAAACCCGCGCTACTGCTACTTAGCAGCAGCGCCTGATTTTAAAGCGCGCCGCTGGTAAGATTCTGTGTATAGGCTTTTCCCTAGTAGTGACTCTCTTGTTTAATTTGCACAAAGTTGTATATTTCCCTCAAAGCAGCTTGTTTCTTATGAGCAGGGAAATATTTAGCAGAGAAGTAATAAATCATATCCTGGGGACTACGCACACAACTAGGATCAAGAGAATTAAACCATACCTTAGCATCACCCTTTAATGAGAACGGAAATATTTTCAGTAAATAGAGGTAACGTGATCTCTCATTATTAGTAAACAGGGCAGCTATATCATTTAACTTAGTGAGATGTGGCACAACAGTTTCAGATTCATAGCCATACAACAGATCAGATTCAACCAAAGTAATTATATCAGGATCAACAGAGAATTCATAATCTTTATCAGGAACACATATAGGTGAAGTAGCAAAAGCAGGGTCGGGTCTCATTTTATCTCTAAGTGATTCTTTGTTCCATTTAATTAATAACCTCTTAAGCTCATATCTATCCTTGCAAGCGAAAATAGCGGCAGAAGATTCCTTATCAAAAAGATAACCTTTAGGAATAACAGGCATGTTTTCATCATCACTATCATCATCGTATTCAGATTCAATAATTTCTTTTTCTCTAGCCCTAGCAATTTGTTCATCAAGAAATTCACTAAGAGGCACAGTAGTATCAGACATAGAAGCAGTTTCATCATAAATATCATGCATAGCGGAAGTGGCATCATCAATAACATGCGAGATATCAGAACGAATAGCAGAAGCAGGTGTAGGTGTCGCAAACTTACTGATAACAGAAGGTGAATCAAGTGCAGAGCTAGATAGCAGTTCCTTACCTCCCCTCGTAATTGAGGGATAGATCTTGGTTTTTGGATCTCTCAAGTTCTTCATAATGATAAGCAGATATAAATCCCAAGTGACTCAAAGAATAGAGCTATGCTCCTCGGCAACGGCGCCAGAAATTAGTCTTGATAACCCACAAGTATAGGGGATCGCAACAACTTTCGAGGGTAGAGTATTCAACCCAAATTTATTGATTCGACACAAGGGGAGCCAAAAAATATTCTCAAGTATTAGCAGCTGAGTTGTCAATTCAACCACACCTGGAAACTTAGTATCTGCAGCAAAGTGTTGAGTAGCAAAGTAATATGATAGTAGTAGTAGCGGCAACAAAAGTAAAGATAGCAAAAGTAATGTTTTTGGTATTTTGTAGTGATTGTAATAGTAGCATCGGGAAAGTAAATGAGTGTAAACCAGTATATGGAAAACTCATAGGCACCAGATCAGTGATGGATAATTATGCCGGATGCAGTTCATCATGTAACAGTCATAACATAGGGTGACACAGAACTAGCTCCAATTAGTCAATGTAATGTAGGCATGTATTCCGTATATAGTCATACGAGCTTATGGAAAAGAACTTGCATGACATCTTTTGTCCTACCCTCCCGTGGCAGCGGGGTCCTATTAGAAACTTAGGGATATTAAAGCCTCCTTTTAATAGAGAACCAGAACAAAGCATTAGCACAGAGTGAATACATGAACTCCTCAAACCACGGTCATCACCGGGAGTGGTCCCGATTATTGTCACTTCGGGGATGCCGGATCATAACACATAGTAGGTGACTATAGACTTGCAAGATAGGATCTAGAACTCTCATATATTGAACATAATAGGTTCAGATCTGAAATCATGGCACTCGGGCCCTAGTGACAAGCATTAAGCATAGCAACATCAATCTCAGAACATAATGGATACTAGGGATCAAACACTAACAAAACTAACTCGATTACATGATAAATCTCATCCAACCCATCACCGTCCAGCAAGCCTACGATGGAATTACTCACACACGGCGGTGAGCTTAATGAAATTGGTGATGGAGGATGGTTGATGATGACGACGACGACGAATCCCCCTCTCCGGAGCCCCGAACGGACTCCACATCAGCCCTCCCGAGAGGTTTTAGGGCTTGGCGGCGGCTCCGTATCGTAAAACGCGATGATTTCTTCTCTCTGGTTTTTTCTCTCCGAAAGCAAATATATAGGGTTGGAGTTAGCGTCGGAGGGTCTCTAGGGGGCCCACGAGATAGGGGGCGAGCCCTAGGGGGGCGCGCCCCCACCCTCGTGGAAAGGGTCCAGGCCCCCTGGTCTTCATATTTGGCGAGAATTTTTTATTATTTTTTCTAAGACCTCCCATGGAGTTTCAGGTCATTCCGAGAATATTTGTTTTCTGCACATAAAACAACATCATGGCAATTCTGCTGAAAACAGCGTCAGACCGGGTTAGTTCCATTCAAATCATACAAGTTAGAATCCAAAACAAGGGCAAAAGTGTTTGGAAAAGTAGATACGACGGAGACGTATCAAGCATTAAAGCCCGCGCCTCCAGCGTATGATGCGGCAGACCGGCCACCTTGTGGCCGGGACAAAGTGGCATATAAGCCCGAAGTCCAACCCACACCCCGTCGCCAGTCAAACAATTCGGGTCCGTCCAGTTTGGACCGCATACTCAACCGTCCATGCCAAATTCATGGCAAACCAGGAACACCAGCCAATCATACCAACAGAGAATGTTGGGTCTTCAAAGAAGCTGGCAGGTTATGCGCCAAACACAAAGAGAAGGGGGTCTCAAAGCGATGACAGCGATAAGGAGCCCAGATCACTGAATAGAGGAGGGCAAAAGAAATCTGTCCAGCAAATCCAAACGGTGAATATGGTAAACAGTGAATCAGACCGGATGCACACCCTTAGGGATGTCGACCTAACGAAACCAGTCAGCCCGCAATACAAACTAGGGCCAATCACCTTCAACCAAATGGATCGTCCGGTCAGCACCAGTCACGGCAATCCAGCCGCACTAAATCTCGACCCAATAATTGACGGGTTCCACCTCACACGAGTCCTCATGGACATAGGCAGAAGTCTAAATCTGCTTTACTAGGACACAGTGCACAAGATGGGCATCGATCATTCGATGATCAAACCCACTAAAGCCACCTTTAGAGGTACTATACCAGGCGTGGGGGCCAGCTATACCGGCTCCATCGCCCTCGAGGTAGTCTTCGAATCACTAGACAATTACCGTGCCGAAGAGTTAATCTTCGACATCATCCCCTTTTGCAGTAATTATTAGGCACTGCTCGGGCGAACTGCGTTCGCTCGATTCAATGCGGTGCCACATTATGCCTACCGTAAACTCAAGATGCCCGGTCCGCGCGGCGTCACCACGGTTAATGGCGAGGCCGAACTCTCCTTCGGTACCATAGAGTACGCCGCCGCTTTAAACAACAGAGGCAATGGAGGGCACCTTTCAGTCAAATCTTGAGTCGACGGCCAAACCCCCGGACACATTCAAAGTAGTCCGAACTACTTAACGGCAGAATAGGCTGCCTCATCCAGGGCTCAACTAAACATTCCGGCAAAGTCCAGAACATGCCACATATCGCGGCTCAACCACTCTCCGGCACAAAAATATTTCTTACATTTCCTTTGCAGGCTCACCTTTGCGCAGACCGGGACTGGTGACATGGTAACATCTCGAACGCACCAGGGAATCTTTAGATATTCCTCGTGACGTCCATCGGACTACACTCCTGATCTGCACACAGCTTCTTCCTCCCTGGTCCCAGTAGGTTCCACCGTCATATTCCCCTTTTTATCACATTACATGTACTCATACGCATCGACATATCATTCAAATAGAACATGTGGATTTATATGACGCTTATTTGCTGTTATTTCTTATTGAAACTCTTTTGTTAAGTGGCATCCGTACACCGCGATATGCCTTTGCGAGGGGCTTCGTTTTACCGATAATACGACAATAAAGCCCGAACACCTTCATGAAAGTTCGGCACCCCGAACTTATATCATTATATGCATCAGCTCCTAATCATGTCTTGGGTCAAATGTTGGGTTTGCCTGGCTCCCATGTTTTGCTGCCTTACGTTCCGCTATATCGGCTAAGGTGACACAGGGAGAACTACTACGATAGTGTCCCGGTTCTTCCGGACGAGAACCTCAGTAGAGAAAGTCGAAAACTGACTGTCATGATACGGAGAGAGCTGGTCAGCTGTTTGAGAGGTTGTAAAATCTTTAAGGATTTCTCCCGCATAATGCCATAACCAATGCAACGTGCGATGGATCGGTTCTTCTTCCGATCAGGTGCCTATAGGGCCCCTCGTGCAGTCTTCCGAACACCAGGGGCTGCGCCTACCTTCCTAATGCTCCTATGGCTAAGTGAGCATGATAAAGCCCTATAGTCCGATTGCCTGGTTAGCTGTGCTGAACACCTCCTTCATAGGACCCAAAACTGGGGTAAAGAGTGATCAGGTTTATCCCGAACACTCCGTATTTCTTACGAGGGGGCAGAAGCCGACGACTGGCCAATTCTCAGGTTTAATATATAAACAGTCGCGCAGGAGGGTAAACTGATATAACAGGTAATAAATAATAGAAATGACCTTGTTCACACATTACAAAGGACAACATGACTATATTCATGGAAATATAATGTCCTTGGTGCATTGCTCCACCGCAAGGCAGGATCCTTTCAGGACACTTTCATAATACAATTCGGGCTTGCATTGCTCCTTTCCCTTTGGCGGCCCCTCAGTCATCAACTTTTCAGCATCCATCTTCCCCAGTGCACCTTTGCGTGGGCAAAGGCCATTCGTGCACCTTCTATACAGACTGACCGCTTGATGACGTCAAGTCGAGGGCAGGTACTAACAAGTCGCTTCACGAGCCCGAAGTAGCTACCTGGAATCGGCTCGGCGGGCCATAGCAGGATAATCAAATCCTTCATGGCTAGTTCAGCCTCCTTATGCAGTTCGATCAGCTGTTTCAGTTGATCGGTAAAAGGCACCTGATAATTCGGTGCCAGATACTGCGACCAGAAGAGCTTATCCACAGTATTCCCCTCTTCGGCTCGGTAGAATGGGGCGGCATCCGATATGCTGCGAGGAAGTTCCGCAAATACCCCTGGAGAAATCCGAACTTAAAATTATAAAGCATATTTTTCTCCTCAAATACTTGCTTTACATGGAAGAAGACCTTACCCGCCGTGATCTCCCTCGCCTCTTGGATCTCCAGCAGGGCGCCTTGGGTTTCCCCATGGGCATCGCACATGGCCTAGTGAGCCCTGGTGAGTTCGGATTCTTTCTCCGTTAAACTCTGCTCCAGGGTCTCACATTTTTTCATGGCCTCTTGGAGCTCTCGCTTAGCTTCCACAACCTTGGCCTTGTGCTTCTCACGAAGAGCCTGCTCTGTGGCGGCCTTTTCCTCGGCCTCGGCAACAGCCTTCTTCAGAGCCTCGACTTCGGTCATCACCCCTAGCGCAAATCATGACACATATTCTATCATACTGAAAATTCATTCGCACTGAACGCAAACAAGATTTGTGCATACCTTGTTGATCTTCCAACTGCCGGCTCCAGACTTTGATTCATTCCGGAAACCTCCGTGGTATGAGCGGCAATAGCCGCTAGAGGTGCCTGCATACAAAAGAAGAGAGATAGATGTCATCAAATGAGTCTTCTTGTGAAAAATATATTTGATCCTCTATCCGGTTCTTTCGTTCACCAGACAGTGTATCAGGGGCTACTATGCATACTATGACACTCTTCGAAACTGTATAAAACATACCTCAAAACCTCTTATAAGGTCGATACAGGCTTCATTCAGTCCATTTTCAGCGGACTGAATCTCCTCAATCACCGCACCCATAAGGGCACGGTGTTCATCGACGATGGAGGCACTCTTCAGCGCCGCCAATAAAGCACCCGGCGCCTCTGGTTGGACAGAGGTTGCCGGTGGAACAGGGACGCCCTCTCCAGCCGAGGAAGGCTGCCTGCTTGATTCCTGAGCCGTATGGGTCTCCGAAACTGTGTCTGGCAGGTGGCCGAATTCAAGATGGTCCCCGCCGTCGACTCCTATGGGGATCTTCTCCCCCATGTCTCCGGCCCCTGAAGATTGACCTCCAGGCGTCGCCTTCACGATTTTCTCTTCCCCTCCTTGGACGGAGTCCTTATGGGATGAAGCCTCAGTGTTGATCACATATTTGGGGGGAGGGGCCTTCGGAGGCGTCCCGCTCTCCATAGAATCCGAGCTTAGCAAGTCCTCTGACGAGGATTGTTCGGAACGGGACCCCGTCGGACTACAAAAAATATGGCTCAGGTTAAAATACTATGCCATGATGGGTTCGGACACATGAACGTGTTCGGATTTTATATACTTACGAGTTCACTAGGGGCTGGGCCCTAGGATCCCACGCCGGGCTGCTATCAGTGACGGTAGTGGACTCTTTCGGAAGAAGAGTTTTTCCCCTTTTAAGCGACTCAGCCTTCAAGTGTATGGAGGCCGTCCACTTCTTTCTTCGCCCCGCTGGGGATTTGCCTTCCTCCTCCTCGTCGACCACTTCGGAGGCAGGACAGGCACGGTGACGAAGGCCGTCACGGGTCTTCTTGGCCCCCTTTTCGGTCTTCTTCTCCGGCACCTTGTATGGCGCCAGGTCCAACATCTTCGTCAGAAGTGGGCCGGCCAGTTCTTCGGGCAGCGGGGCCGGACATTGGATCTGCCTCGTCTTCTTCATCCAGCCCTAGGAGAGTTGTGTAAAACACATTAAGCATTTCCCTTGAGTTTTGCGGATAAAACGTATGATAACTTATTGAGCTTGCAGGGCGGGAAAGTTGGTACCCGCGGACCTCGGCCAAGTCCGGCCATGATTTGTCGGGCTTAAAAAGCACCTTCTAGATGTCTTCGTGCGAGGAGCCAAAGAGCTCTCACAGGGTCTGGTGCTTGGCCGGGTCGAATTCCCATAGGTTGCAAGTCCGGTGTTGACAAGGTAGGATCCGACGGACTAACATCACCTGGACTACATTGACAAGATCGATATTCTTGTCTTCCATATCCTTGACGCGTGTCTGGAGCGCCAATAGTTCGTCAAACGAAGACCAGTCCAGGCCCTTCTTGAGCTAGGACATAAGCCGCAGAGGGGCTCCAGATCGGAACTCGGGAGCGGTGGCCCACACCGCGCCGCGTGGCTCAGTGATGTAAAACCACTCCTGTTTCCACGCCCTGACGGAATCATTGAAGGTACCTGTTGGCCATGTGACATTGGGCATCTTGCTCAGCATAGCGCCCCCGCACACAGCGTGCTCACCGCCCACTACATTGGGCTTCACATTAAAGATCTTCAGCCATAAGCCGAAGTGTGCCAGGATGTGGAGAAAAGCCTCGCACATGACAATGAATGTCGATATGTTGAGGAAGGAATTGGGGGATAGATCATGAAAATCGATCTCGTAATAATACATGATGCCGCAAAAAAATGGGTGGAGGGGAAACCCTAGCCTACGGATAAAATGATGGAGGAATAAGACCCTTTCGTGGGGTTCTGGGGTAGGGACGATCTGTCCCGCCGTCGGAAGACGGTGGCCGATTTTCTGGGCTAGATACCCGGCCTCACGAAGTTTCTTGATGTCCTTCTTCCGGAACGTAGAGGCCATCCACTTGCCTCCCGCTCCTGACATATTTGGAGTGGTTCTTCGGAGAAAATGCGAACTTAGGCGCTGGAGCTCGAGTGCGCAAGAATGGATGGGCAAAGAAGGAGAGGGCGTGGTTGAAAGAGAGGAGTCCTTGTCCCTTTATAAGGGCGGTAAAAACTGTGTGCCTCCCCACTTGGCTGATAAACTCGCTTATTCCCCAAACGTTGGGATTGATGGCGCGGTTGGGTTACCCACGCCCGTATTGATGAGGATCCTGTGATAAGGGGACACGACCTCTGCTTCGACAAGACGTGCCAAGAAAACCGCCTCGCAATATGTGCAGTAGCTGGTTGAGAAAAACGGTTCAAATAATGATCGGGGCCATGGTGTGATGTCACGTTATGAAAAGTTATCAGCAGATTTGATTTGTGGAAATATTATACTCTCTACGGTGGTATGTGGAATTTGTTTTGCAGAGCCGGACACTATCCTTGTGTTCAAAATCTTTAATGGAGTATTCGCAGGAGGAACCCGCCTTTCAATGCCGAAGACAAGCTACGCGCTGGGCTCGTCGTCATTGAAGCCTGGTTTAGGGGCTACTGAGGGAGTCCTGGATTAGAGGGTCCTCGGACGGCCGGAGTATATCCTTTGGCCGAACTGTTAGACTATGAAGATACAAGATTGAAGACTTCGTCCTGTGTCGGGATGGGACTCTCCTTTGCGTGGAACGCAAGCTTGGCGATTAAGATATGTAGATCTCCTCCCTTGTAACCGTCTCTGTCTAACCCTAGATCCTCTAGTGTCAATATAAACCAGAGGGTTTTAGTCCGTAGGACAACAACAATCATACCATAGGATAGCTTCTAGGGTTTAGCCTCTCCGATCTCGTGGTAGATCAACTCTTGTAATACTCATATCATCAAGCTCAATCAAGCAGGAAGTAGGGTATTACCTCCATCGAGAGGGCCCAAACCTGGGTAAAAATTGTGTCCCCCGCCTCCTGTTACCATCCGCCTTAGACCTACAGTTCGGGACCCCCTACCTGAGATCTGCCGGTTTTGACACCGACAATGACGAGCAGCAGTTCACGATACTTGCGTGGTGGACACCATAGAAGGTTCATGGACCTCTCGATGGGGTACACCAATGACCCGGTCTGGGTGGAGCACTCCATCCACATCATGGAGTTGTTGCTTGCCGAGGAGAAGTACAAGGTGGTCGGGTTTGACCTCGAGTACACCCGTGCTCGTGCCGGGTCTCGTCCCAAGGTCACCATCGCCCAGATGTGCGTGCGCTGCCACATCCTTGTCTACCACTACTGCCTAGCTACAAGGCCTTGCAAGTGTTTCGCCAGGTTTGTCAACAACCCCCACTGCATGTTCGCTACGGTGGACATCACCAATAATGTAAAGGCGCTCGAGAATTCGGTCATCGCCTGCCAGAATCTTGTCGACATCCAGGGCCAATACAAGATCTAGGGCAGCAAGGAGCATGAGAATGACTCACTGGTTCACCTCACCGAGGCCATCATCGACCCCTACTATAGAGACATGAACGATTCTTGCAACAACGATAAGCGTGCCTGGCACTCGGCCTGGATGGAGAAACTCGACAAAGCTCATGTCATGCACGCGGCCAAGGAGGCGTACACGAGCCACGACATGTACAGGCGGATTGTTGACATGAGGAAGTGCCTCCTTCCCCAAAACGGCCAGGGATCCAGCCGGATGCAGAGCAATGGCAAGCATCATCACAACAATAAGTAGATGATTAGATCCTCGTTTCTCCAACTTTAGTATGCATGTAATTGTTTTCTTTGGTGTGTGGAAATGTTATGTGTGTAGTCACTTGTGTAATTGAATGCTTAATTTGGTTATGCAATGCTGTCTTTTTAAGTATATATGTTGATGCTCTGTAGACAGAGCGTAGATGTTGTGCGGACAAAGAAAAGCACATCGCACATGGACTAAACATTGGAACCGTCGGTGATGTTTTCATCAATCACTCACAATTGTATACCAGCAATCTTTGCTCACAACACACATGGCTTGTTAGCAGTAATCGTCTGTGTTGTTATCGCTCTTCGCACACGTTTCTGATTACAGACCTGTTTGCAAACACCTTTGATCTAGCTGACCCTTTCTTTTGTGTTGCCTAATCACAAATAGTTCATCCGAGTGAATCGTATGATGTACATCGCACACACGTTCATCTGGCTGCCCGTTTCATTTGTTCCTCCTCATCACAAACGGTTAATTGAGCTGAACCGTATGCCCTGCATCGCACACACAACTAAAATCTAAACCGGGTTTGATGCATCCTCTATTGCAAACGTTTTGCCGCTCTTGATGGTTTTTTACACCACCGTTTGTGATTATGGCATCGGACAAAGTTTTGTCGAAGGGTCTCTGATCGTAGTGTCGCGTTAGCAGCAACCTGCAGTAGTGTTTGGGGCTCCAAGCCGGGGTGGCTTTCCCTTACGACCCTGATTATCATTCTGCGTAATGGTGTTAGCCACAAAGTCTAAACCGCTGTCGGCTTTGCACTTACCGTTGCCACCTTGACCCATCGTGTTATGTTGTTGTCCCTTTGCACTGCCACTCTTCTTCCCCTTACCAGCCTTCTCCTCATTAGACTCGGGGTCTTTAGTACTATCAGAGTCGGTGTATTTGACGAGAGCCGCCATGAGCTCCCCCATGTCATTGAAGTGGCTCTTATGTCGCCCTAGTTTCTGCTTAAGGGGAAGGAAACAACAATTCTTCTCCAACATTAGGACTGCTGAGCCGGCGTTGATACTGTCTGATGAGTTTATAACAGCCGAGATCCGGCGCACCCAATTGGTTGTTGACGCGCCCTCACCTTGGACACAAGAGTCTAAATCCAGAATCGACATAGGCTGCTTGCATGTGTCTTTAAAATTTTGAATAAAACGCGTCTTCAACTCTTCCCATGACCTAATGGAGTTAGCGAGCAACCCTTTCAATCAAGTACGAGCAGGCCCATCTAACATCATGGTGAAATACTTAGCACACACAGCATCACTCTCATCCAACATCTCCATGGCCATCTCATACCTCTCAATTCCAGGATTCTGGGAGCTGATCCGCAGTGTAGTTTGGCACCTTACGGGGGACCTTGAAATCCTTAGGCAAGCGCTCGTTGCATAGAGCCGACACTAAACACGGCACACCAAGGGTTCTAGAGGTCACTCCTGCCTCCACAAATGCCGATGAGTAAACCGGAGATTGTTGTTGAGCCGCCAACTGGGATGCTTGCTTAGCCTCATGTCACGCCCTGCCCTGATCTGCCAGGGTCTGAGCATCATTACCAGCGCGCGGTGGGTTGCTACCTCTTGAGCACTACGTTGGTTTTCCCCAAAGAGGAAGGGATGATGCAGCAAAGTAGCGTAAGTATTTCCCTCAGTTTTTGAGAACCAAGGTATCAATCCAGTAGGAGGCTATGCGCGAGTCCCTCGTACCTGCACAAAACAAATAAATCCTCGCAACCAACGCAAATAGGGGTTGTCAATCCCTATAGGGCCACTTACGAGAGTGAGATCTGATAGATATGATAAGATAATATTTTTGGTATTTTTATGATAAAGATGCAAAGTAAAATAAAGGCAAAGTAAATAGCAAAGGAAATAACTAAGTAGTAGGAGATCAATATGATAAAGATAGACCCAGGGGCCATAGGTTTCACTAGTGGCTTCTCTCGAGAGGATAAGTATTCTGTGGTGGGTGAACAAATTACTGTTGAGCAATTGACATAATTGAGCATAGTTATGTGAATATGTAGGTATGATCATGTATATAGGCATCACGTCCGAGACAAGTAGACCGACTCCTGCCTGCATCTACTACAATTACTCAACTCATCGACCGCTATCCAGCATGCATCTAGAGTATTAAGTTAAAAAACAGAGTAACGCCTTAAGCAAGATGACATGACGTGGAGGGATAGACTCATGCAATATGAAGAAAACCCCATCTTGTTATCCTCGATGGCAACAATACAATACGTGCCTTGCTGCCCTTAGTGTCACCGGGAAAGGACACCACAAGATTGAACCCAAAGCTAAGCACTTCTCCCATTGCAAGAAAGATCAATCTAGTAGGCCAAACCAAACTGATAATTTGAAGAGACTTGCAAAGATAACCAATCATACATAAAATAATTCAGAGAAGATTCAAATATTATTCATAGATAGACTTGATCATAAACCCACAATTCATCGGTCTCAACAAACACACCACAAAAAGAAGAGTACATCGAATAGTTCTCCACAAGAGAGGGGGAGAACATTGTATTGAGATCCAAAAAGAGAGAAGAAGCCATCTAGCTACTAACTATGGACCATAGGTCTTAGGTAAACTACTCACACTTCATTGGAGGGCTATGGTGTTGATGTAGAAGCCCTCCGTGATCGATGCCCCCTCCGGCGGAGCTCCAGAACAGGCCCCAAGATGGGATCTCGTGGATACAGAAAGTTACGACGATGGAATTAGGGGTCTGACTCCTGTTCTGATCGTTTGGGGGTAGGTAGATATATATAGGAGGAAGGAGTACGCCGGTGGAGCAACAGGGGGCCCACGAGGGTGGGGGCGCGCCTGGTAGGGTAGGGCATGCCCCCCTACCTCGTGGCCTCCTGTTACGTGCCTTGACGTAGGGTCCAAGTCTCCCGGGTCTTATCTGTTGAGAAAATCACATTCTCGAAGGTTCCATTCCGTTTGGACTCCGTTTGATATTCCTTTTCTTCGAAACCCTTTATCAGGCAAAAAACAGCAATTCTGGGCTGGGCCTCCAGTTAATAGGTTAGTCCCAAAAATAATATAAAAGTGGATAATAAAGCCCAATAATGTCGAAAACAGTAGATAATATAGCATGGAGCAATAAAAAATTATAGATACGTTGGAGACGTATCAAGCATCCCCAAGCTTAATTCCTGCTCGTCCTCGAGTAGGTAAATGATAAAAACAGAATTTTTGATGCGGAGTGCTACTTGGCATAATTTTGATGTAATTCTTCTTAATTGTGGTATGAATATTCAGATCCGAAAGATTCAAGACAAAAGTTCATATTGACATAAAAATAATAAGCATACTAACAAAGCAATTATGTCTTCTCAAAATAACATGGCCAAAGAAAGTTCATCCCTACAAAATCATATGGTTTACTCATGTTTCATTTGTCACACAAGAATGCTCTCATCATGAACAACCCCGATGACAAGCCATGCAATTGTTTCATACTTTAGTAATCTCAATCCTATAAACTTTCACACAATATATGAGCGCGAGCCATGGACATAGCACTATGGGTGGAATAGAATATAATGAGGGGGTTATGTGGAGAAGACAAAAAAGGAGATAGTCTCACATCAACGAGGATAATCAATGGGCTATGGAGATGCCCACCGATTGATGTTAATGCAAGGAGTAGGGATTTCCATGCAACGGATGCACTAGAGCTATAAATGTATGAAAGCTCAACACAAGAAACTAGTGAGTGTGCATCCAACTTGCTTGCTCACGAAGACCTAGGGCACTTGAGGAGGCCCATTGTTGGAATATACAAGCCAAGTTCTATAATGAAAAGTCCCACCATTATATGAAAGTGACAAAACAAGAGACTCTCTAACATGAAGATTATGGTGCCACTTTGAAGCACAAGTGTGGCAAAGGATAGTAACATTGTCCCTTCTCTCTTTTTCTCTTATTTTTTCCCCTTTGTTATGGCCTTTCTCTTTTTTATGGTCTTTCTCTTTTTTTGGCCTTCTCTTTTTTATGGCCTTTCTCTTTTTTTATATATTCCTCACTTGGGACAATGCTCTAGAAAATGATGATCATCACACTTCTATTTATTTACAACTCAATGATTACAACTCGATACTAGAACAAAGTATGACTCTATAAGAATGCCTCCGATGGTGTACCGGGATATGCAATGGACCAAGAGTGACATGTATGAAAGAATTATGAATGGTGGCTTTGCCACAAATACTATGTCAACTACATGATCATGCTAAGCAATATGACAATGATGAATGTGTCATGATGAACGGAATGGTAGAAAGTTGCATGTCAATATATCTCGGAATGGCTATGGAAATGCCATAGTAGGTAGGTATGGTGGCTGTTTTGAGGAAGATATAAGGGGGTTAATGTGTGAAAGAGCGTATCATATCACAGGGTTTGGATGCACCAGCAAAGTTTGCGCCAACTCTCAATGGGAGAAAGGGCAATGCACGGTACCGAAGAGGTTAGCAAGGATGGAAGGGTGAGAGTGCGTATAATCCATGGACTCAACATTAGTCATAAAGAACTCACTTACTTATTGCAAAAATCTACAAGTCATCAGAAACCTCAGTACTACACGCATGCTCCTAGGGGGATAGATTGGTAGGAAAAGACCATCGCTCGTCCCCGACCGCCACTCAGAAGGAAGACAATCAAATAACACCTCATGTTTCAAATTTGTTGCACAAAGTTTACCATACGTGCATGCTACGGGACTTGCAAACTTCAACACAAGAATTTCTCAATTTCACAACTACTCAACTAGGACAACTTTGATATTATTACCTCCATATCTCAAAACAATCATCAAGCATCAAACTTCTCTTAGTATTCAAAACACTCTTAAGAAAATTTTACTAATCTTGAATACCTAGCATATTAGGATTTTAAGCAAATTACCATGCTATTAAGACTCTCAAAATAATCTAAGTGAAGCATGAGAGATTAATAGTTTCTATAAAACAAATCCACCACCGTGCTCTAAAAGATATAAGTGAAGTACTAGAGCAAAATTATATAACTCAAAAGATATAAGCGAAGCACATAGAGTATTCTAACAAATTCCAAATCATCTATGTCTGTCTCAAAAGGTGTGTACAGCAAGGATGATTGTGGTAAACTAACAAGCAAAGACTCAAATAATACAAGACGCTCCAAGAAAAACACATATCATGCGGCGAATAAAAATATAGCTCCAAGTAAAGTTACTGATAGAAGTAGACGAAAGAGGGGATGCCTTCCGGGGCATCCCCAAGCTTTGGATTTTAGGTGTCCTTAGATTATCTAGGGGGTTCCATGGGCATCCCCAAGCTTAGGCTCTTGCCACTCCTTGTTCCATAACCCATCAAATCTTTAACCAAAACTTGAAAGCTTCACAACACAAAACTTAAAGTAGAAAATCTCGTGAGCTCCATTAGAGAAAGAAAATAAAAGATCACTTCAAGGTACTGTAATGAACTCATTATTTATTTATATTGGTGTTATACCTACTTTATTCCAACTTCTCAATGGTTTATAAACTATTTTACTAGCCATAGATTCATCAAAATAAGCGAACAACACATGAAAAAACAGAATCTGTCAAAAACAGAACAGTCTGTAGTAATCTGTAGCTACCGCAAGATCTGAAACCCCAAAAATTCTAAAATAAATTTCTGGAAGTGAGGAATTTATCTATTAATCATATGAAAAACGAATTAACTAAATAGCACTCTCCAAATAAAAATTACAGCAGTTCTCGTGAGCGCTAAAGTTTCTGTTTTTTACAGCAAGTTCAACAAGACTTTCCCCAAGTCTTCCCGACGGTTCTACTTGGCACAAACACTAATTAAACACAAAAAACACAACCAAAACAGAGGCTAGATAAATTATTTATTACTAAACAGGAGCAAAAATCAAGGAATAAAAATAAAATTGGGTTGCCTCCCAACAAGCGCTATCGTTTAACGCCCCTAGCTAGGCATAACAAGCAAAAATAGATCTAGGTATTGCCATCTTTCGTAGGAAATTATTGTATGAGGAATCTACCATCTTTAGGAATTTCTTTATTTTTATTGATTATCAAACTTTTAGGCAGAAGATCGAAAAATTCATTTGTAACAAATGGTTCCTTAATGATAGGAATAAGATTCGAATGAACACTTATAGATTTGAGATCCGCAGTTTCCTTACTAGATGATTCACCCTTATTTATAGGAATTTACATAAGCTTGGCAACTTTAGTGGTAGGACTTGGAGTATTCTTTATGGAAGAAAAAGCGGTTCCCAAGTTGGTAATAACATTCTCAAGTTTATCGATCCTAACGGAATCGTGATTTATTTTCTCATTAACTATGGGTTCCTTTTCTTTAATATCTTTCAAAGTAACTCCTACTTTAGATCCATATTGAGAGATTCGGATGTGGATCTTTTTATCCAAATTTTCAATTAACTCTATGGTAGCAACCTTATTTTCAATAATCTCAAGCCTTTGCATTACATGCTCCAAAGCTAACATAGTTCCATTAACCAAGAGAGGGGGTGAGCCAAATAAATCTAACATAGCATTATAAGAATCAAAAGTATGGCTAACCAAAAAGTTCCCTCCGGTAATAGTATCAAGAACATAACGGTGCCAAGGAGTAATGCCTACATAAAAATTGCGAAGGAGAATGGTAGTAGATTTCTTCATAGTAGATCTATTTTGAGCATTGCAAATTCTATACCAAGCATCTTTTAGATTTTCACCGTCCCTTTGCTTAAAATTTAGAATTTCATTCTCGGGAGACAATGGAGAAGATAAGGGACTAGCCATAACGACAAGCAAACAAACTAACACACAAGCAAACAAAAAGCAAGCGGGCAAAAAAAGGGCAAATAGATAAAGAGAGGGAGGATATAGAGAGAGGGCGAATAAAACGGCAAGGGTGAAGTGGGGGAGAGGTAAATGAGAGGAAAATTGAAAATAATGTAATGCGGGAGAAAAGGGTATGTGATGGGTACTTGGTATGTTGACTTTTGCGTAGACCTCCCCGGCAACGGCGCCATAAATCCTTCTTGCTACCTCTTGAGCACTACGTTGGTTTTCCCCGAAGAGGAAGGGATGATGCAACAAAGTAGCGTAAGTATTTCCCTCAGTTTTTGAGAACCAAGGTATCAATCCAGTAGGAGGCTACGCGCGAGTCCCTCGTACCTGCACAAAACAAAGAAATCCTCACAACCAGCGCAAATAGGGGTTGTCGATCCCTATAGGGCCACTTACGAGAGTGTGATCGGATAGATATGATAAAATAATATTTTTGGTATTTTTATGATAATGATGCAAAGTAAAATAAAGGCAACGTAAATAGCAAAGGAAATAACTAATTAGTAGGAGATCAATATGATAAAGATAGACCCGGGGGCCATATGTTTCACTAGAGGCTTCTCTCGAGAGCAAAAGTATTCTATGGTGGGTGAACAAATCACTACTAGGGAAAAGCCTACCAGCAGCGAGGGTTTTGGTCCTCTCAGTAGCGCGGGCACCGGCGTTACTAATAAGGCGCTACAGCTAACGTATAGCAGTAGCACTGGTTGTCCCACGCTACTGCTATACATGAATAGCTGCAGCGCTCTTTGGGAAAGGGCGCTACTGATATTATCTGCAGCGTTGTTTGCTGGGACGCGCTACTGAGAATGCGGCGCTACTGCTAAATTTCCCCCCTCGCTACTTCTAGTTTATTTATTAGTTTTTTTCCTGCATATTTGTTTTGTATTTGCATAGGCTTTATACAATAATCTTTAGCATATCATACACATACAAATGTAACCATAGCATATACATACAATTAGTCTCATCAAATCATGTCATCATCATAATCATCATCCAACACAAAGTGGTCTCTCGTCATCATCTCGAAAATAGCGATACAAGTCTCGAATGATATGCAAATACATCGTCATCCATCTAAACAATGATATACGCGAGAAGAGCTATCACTTTGAGGACATGAGTTTGTATCCCTCTTTCGCATTAGCGTGAACCTCTAAACTAACTACTGCCTGTCGCTCGGAAACCAGAAGGGACTGACACTCCGGCCACTTGTCGTATATATACTCCTGGCATAGCACTTCTTCGCCATCTATGATCTATGCACCTGCATCATCACATGAGTCGATGATATGCAACATATATAGTTGAGCAACAGAAAGAGACAGACTTGGCAAAAATAAAAACAACATATCATAAGCATAAATAACAAAGTTCATCGTACCCCAAAATGCCCTAACTAGAGTGATTTTCGCTAGTCGAGGAGGAGGACGGTTTAATTACATCACAAATAAAGTTTCACCGTGCATAACTCAAAGTTTTGTCATACAGAAAGTATGGACTAAACGGAAACATTGTCATATATCGACAATCATTCCAACATGTCGTTCCATCCATCCAAGTCAGGGAGATAGTCCCCGAGCCTAGTGAAAGGCTTCAGGTCGAGACGCTGAGAGGCTATCCATGTTCGGACGTCTTCCCGCGACATTTGTCCTTCTCTGTAGAACATCCTTGTTTTTCCGACGACCTCCTTCATGATGATTTGGGCAAGTTCGTGCTGGATGTTATAGAACTCAGCTCCAAGTCGATGATCCTTGATATCTCCTATGTCCTTTGCCCATTGCAGAATATGGGCATCGCCGGATCTAGGTGACATGCGAAGGTTCTGGTGATCCCGTCTGTACTCCAGCATGTGGTGTAGGACATAGAATCCATCATTAAAAGAATCGTTCGGTTGCTGGATGCAGCAGAAGTCGGTCTTATGGCCGAAGGCGACCCTGCCGCCCCTTCTCTTCTTGTCCCTGATCTCTCCACCCCTTGATTGGTAGTAAAACATAGCACTGTTGAGAACATCCTTGATGTGGGTGTAATCTTTTTTGTGAATGTTCTTCGACGAGTCCAAGTAAAGAGCGTGGGAGAATCGGGGGTAGAGGATGATGAGGACGGCGCGCCCGCCGCTGCGCAAAATAAGTCCTCAAATTAATTAGCCTCCACCGTGCAAATGAATGATTGAAATCGAAGGAAGGATAGCAGCGCGGATGACTTACATGGGATGATAAGGCACGAGAATTGCCTCCTTGTTCTTATTGGCGAGCATGAAATTAACAATGTAATCCCTCGTGTATTCACGGTGATTTGCGCTGACTCCCAAGAAGCCCTCGTGCATGTAGTATGGGTCAGCGACACAGATATGAGATATCTGCTCAACCCCGATGATGTAGTTCATGTGCAAGGCATAAAGTGTTGGAAATATGCCCTAGAGGCAATAATAAAAGCATTATTATTATATTTCCTTGTTCATGATAATTGTCTTTATTCATGCTATAATTGTGTTACCCGGAAATCGTAATACATGTGTGAATAACAGACACCAACATGTCCCTAGTGAGCCTCTAGTTGACTAGCTCGTTGATCAACAGATAGTCATGGTTTCCTGGCTATGGACATGGGATGTCATTGATAATGGGATCACATCATTAGGAGAATGATGTGATGGACAAGACCCAATCCTAAGCATAGCACAAGATCGTGTAGTTCGTTTGCTAGAGCTTTTCCAATGTCAAGTATCTTTTCCTTTGACCATGAGATCATGTAACTCCCGGATACCGTAGGAGTGCTTTGGGTGTACCAAACGTCACAACGTAACTGGGTGACTATAAAGGTGCACTACAGGTATCTCCGAAAGTGTCTGTTGGGTTGACACGGATCAAGACTGGGATTTGTCACTCCGTATGACGGAGAGGTATCACTGGCCCCACTCGGTAATGCATCATCAAAATGAGCTCAAAGTGACCAAGTGTCTGGTCACGGGATCATGCATTACGGTATGAGTAAAGTGACTTGCCGGTAACGAGATTGAACGAGGTATTGGGATACCGACTATCGAATCTCGGGAAAGTAACATATCGATTGACAAAGGGAATTGCATACGGGATTGATTGAATCCTCGACATCGTGGTTCATCCGATGAAATCATCGTGGAGCATGTGGGAGCCAACATGGGTATCCAGATCCCGCTGTTGGTTATTGACCGGAGAGTCGTCTCGGTCATGTCTGCTTGTCTCCCGAACCCGTAGGGTCTACACACTTAAGGTTCGGTGACGCTTGGGTTGTGAAGATATGTATATGCAGAAACCCGAATGTTGTTTGGAGTCCCGGATGAGATCCCGGATGTCACGAGGAGTTCCGGAATGGTCCGGAGGTAAAGAATTATATGTAGGAAATGCTGTTTCGGCCATCGGGGCAAGTTTCGGGCTTATCGGTATTGTACCGGGACCACCGGAAGGGTCCCGGGGGCCCACCGGGTGGGGCCACCTGTCCCGGGGGGCCACATGGGCTGTAGGGGGTGCGCCTTGGCCTACATGGTCCAAGGGCACCAGCCCCACTAGGCCCATGCGCCTAGGGTTTCCATGGGGAGGAGTCCAAGTGGTGGAAGGCACCTCTAGGTGCCTTGGGGGGGAGGGAATCCTCCCCTTGGCAGCCGCACCTAGGAGATTAGATCTCCTAGGCTGCGCACCACCCCCCCTTGGTCCTCGTATATATAGTGGGGGAGAGGAGGGACTTGAGACCCAGCCCCTGGCGCCTCCCTCTCTCCCCGTTACGTCTCTCTTCCTCGTAGTATAGGCGAAGCCCTGCTACTGTGACGCCCTGCATCCACCACCACGCCGTCGTGCTGCTAGATCTTCGTCAACCTCTCCTTCCCCCTTGCTGGATCAAGAAGGAGGAGACGTCTCCCGTCCCGTACGTGTTTTGAACGCGGAGGTGCCGTCCGTTCGGCGCTTGGTCATCGGTGATTTGGATCACGTCGTGTTCGACTACATCATCACCGTTCTTTTGAATGCTTCCGTGCGCGATCTACAAAGGTATGTAGATGCATGCAATGACTCGTTGCTAGATGAACTCCTAGATGATCTTGGTGAAACGAGTAGGAAAATTTTTGTTTTCTGCAACGTTCCCCAACAGTGGCATCATGAGCTAGGTCTATGCGTAGTTCTTCTTGCGCGAGTAGAACACAATTAGTTGTGGGCGTGGATTTGTCAACTTTCTTGCCGTTACTAGTCTTTTCTTGCTTCAGCGGTATTGTGGGATGAAGCGGCCCGGATCAACCTTACACGTACGCTTACGTGAGACCGGTTCCACCGACTAACATGCACTAGTTGCATAAGGTGGCTGGCGGGTGTCTGTCTCTCCCACTTTAGTTGGAGCGGATTCGATGAACAGGGTCCTTATGAAGGGTAAATAGAAGTTGACAAATCACGTTGTGGCTTTAACGTAGGTAAGAAGACGTTCTTGCTAGAACCCTAATTCAGCCACGTAAAAACTTGCAACAACAATTAGAGGACGTCTAACTTGTTTTTGCAGCAAGTGTTTTGTGATATGATATGGTCAAAGTTGTGATGAATGATGAATGATCTATATGTGATGTATGAGATGTTCATGCTATTGTAATAGGAATCACGACTTGCATGTCGATGAGTATGACAACCGGCAGGAGCCATAGGAGTTGTCTTTATTCTTTTATATGACCTGCGTGTCATTGAGAAACGCCATGTAAATTACTTTACTTTATTGCTAAACGCGTTAGCCATAGTAGTAGAAGTAATAGTTGGCGAGCAACTTCATGGAGACACAATGATGGAGATCATGATGATGGAGATCATGGTGTCAAGCTGGTGACAAGATGATCATGGAGCCCCAAGATGGAGATCAAAGGAGCTGTGTGATATTGGCCATATCATGTCACGTTTATTATTTGATTGCATGTGATGTTTATCATGTTTTGCATCTTGTTTACTTAGAATGACGGTAGTAAATAAGATGATCCCTCATAAAATTTCAAGAAGTGTTCTCCCCTAACTGTGCACCGTTGCTACAGTTCGTCGTTTCTAAGCACGCCGTGATGATCGGGTGTGATGGATCCTTACGTTCACATACAACGGGTGTTGACGAGCCTAGCATGTACAGACATGGCCTCGGAACACATGCAAAACACTTAGGGTTAACTTGACGAGCCTAGCATGTACAGACATGGCCTCGGAACACAGAAGACCGAAAGGTCGAGCATGAGTCGTATAGAAGATACGATCAACATGAAGATGTTCACCGACGTTGGCTAGTCCGTCTCACGTGATGATCGGACACGGCCTAGTTGACTCGGATTATGTAATACTTAGATGACTAGAGGGATGTCTAATCTAAGTGGGAGTTCATTAATAATTTGATTAGATGAACTTAATTATCATGAACTTAGTCTAAAATCTTTGCAATATGTCTTGTAGATCAAATGGCCAACGTAGTCCTCAACTTCAACGCGTTCCTAGAGAAAACCAAGCTGAAAGACGATGGCAGCAACTATACGGACTGGGTCCGGAACCTGAGGATCATCCTCATAGCTGCCAAGAAAGATTATGTCCTACAAGCACCGCTAGATGATCCTCCCGTCCCACAGAACCAAGACGTTATGAACGCTTGGCAGACACGTGCTGATGACTACTCCCTCGTTCAGTGCGGCATGCTTTACAGCTTAGAGCCGGGGCTCCAAAAACGTTTTGAGAGACATGGAGCATACGAGATATTCGAAGAGCTGAAAATGGTTTTTCAAGCTCATGCCCGGATTGAGAGATATGAAGTCTCCGATAAGTTCTTCAGCTGTAAGATGGAGGAAAATAGTTCTGTCAGTGAGCACATACTCACTATGTCTGGGTTACATAACCGCTTGACTCAGCTGGGAGTTAATCTCCCGGATGATGCGGTCATTGACAGAATCCTCCAGTCGCTTCCACCAAGCTACAAGAGCTTTGTGATGAACTTCAACATGCAGGGGATGCAAAAGACCATTCCTGAGTTGTTTGCAATGCTGAAATCAGCGGAGGTAGAAGTCAAGAAGGAACATCAAGTGTTGATGGTCAATAAAACCACTAAGTTCAAGAAAGGCAAGGGTAAAAAGAACTTCAAGAAGGACGGCAAGGAAGTTGCCGCGCCCGGCAAGCAAGCTTCCAGGAAGAATCCAAAGAATGGACCCAAGCCCGAGACTGAGTGCTTTTATTGCAAGGGAAGCGGTCACTGGAAGCGGAACTGCCCTAAATACTTAGCGGACAAGAAGGCCGGCAAAACAAAGGGTATATGTGATATACATGTAATTGATGTGTACCTAACCAGTACTCGTAGTGACTCCTGGGTATTTGATACCGGT
Source organism: Triticum urartu (assembly GCF_003073215.2). NCBI lineage: Eukaryota > Viridiplantae > Streptophyta > Magnoliopsida > Poales > Poaceae > Triticum > Triticum urartu. Next base: position 487,289,503 of record NC_053026.1, read on the forward strand.
GCCATTGCTCATATTTGTAACTCACAGCAGGAGCTGCGGAATAAACGAAGACTGGCGAATGACGAGGTGACGATGCGCGTCGGGAATGGTTCCAAGGTCGATGTGATCGCCGTCGGCACACTGCCTCTACATTTACCTACGGGATTAGTATTAAACCTCAATAATTGTTATTTAGTGCCAGCTTTGAGCATGAACATTGTATCGGGATCTCGTTTAATTCGAGATGGCTACTCATTTAAATCTGAGAATAATGGTTGTTCCATTTATATGAGAGATATGTTTTATGGTCATGCTCCTATGGTAAATGGTTTATTCTTAATGAATCTCGAGCGTATTACTACACATGTTCATAATGTGAGTACCAAAAGATGTAAAGTTGATAATGATAGTACCACATACTTGTGGCACTGCCGCCTTGGTCACATAGGTGTCAAACGCATGAAGAAGCTCCATGCAGATGGACTTTTGGAGTCTCTTGATTATGAATCATTTGACACATGCGAACCATGCCTTATGGGTAAAATGACCAAGACTCCGTTCTCAGGAACAATGGAGCGAGCAACCAACTTATTGGAAATCATACATACTGATGTATGCGGTCCAATGAGTGTTGAGGCTCGCGGTGGCTATCGTTATGTTCTCACCCTCACTGATGACTTGAGTAGATATGGGTATGTCTACTTAATGAAACACAAGTCTAAAACCTTTGAAAAGTTCAAGGAATTTCAGAGTGAGGTTGAGAATCAACGTGACAGGAAAATCAAGTTTCTACGATCAGATCGTGGAGGAGAATACTTGAGTCACGAATTTGGCACACACTTAAGAAAATGTGGAATAGTTTCACAACTCACGCCGCCTGGAACACCTCAGCGTAACGGTGTGTCCGAACGTCGTAATCGCACTCTATTAGATATGGTGCGATCTATGATGTCTCTTACCGATTTACCGCTATCCTTTTGGGGCTATGCTTTAGAGACTGCCGCATTCACTTTAAATAGGGCTCCGTCGAAATCCGTTGAGACGACACCGTATGAATTATGGTTTGGGAAGAAACCTAAGCTGTCGTTTCTAAAAGTTTGGGGATGCGATGCTTATGTCAAGAAACTTCAACCTGAGAAGCTCGAACCCAAGTCGGAAAAATGCGTCTTCATAGGATACCCTAAAGAAACTATTGGGTATACCTTCTACCTAAGATCCGAAGGCAAGATCTTTGTTGCCAAGAACAGAATCTTTCTGGAGAAAGAGTTTCTCTCGAAAGAAGTAAGTGGGAGGAAAGTAGAGCTTGATGAAGTATTACCTCTTGAACCGGAAAATGGCGCAACTCAAGAAAATGTTCTTGAGGTGCCTGCACCGACTAGAGAGGAAGTTAATGATAATGATCAAGATACTTCTGATCAAGCTCCTACTGAAATTCGAAGGTCCACAAAGGACACGTTCCGCACCAGAGTGGTACGGCAACCCTGTCTTGGAAATCATGTTGTTAGACAATGGTGAACCTTCGAACTATGAAGAAGCAATGGCGGGCCCGGATTCCGACAAATGGCTAGAAGCCATGAAATCCGAGATAGGATCCATGTATGAAAACGAAGTATGGACTTTGACTGACTTGCCCGTTGAACGGCGAGCCATAGAAAATAAATGGATCTTTAAGAACAAGACAGACGTGGATGGTAATGTGACCATCTATAAAGCTCGGCTTGTCGCTAAGGGTTATCGACAAGTTCAAGGGGTTGACTACGATGAGACTTTCTCACCGGTAGCGAAGCTGAAGTCCGTCCGAATCATGTTAGCAATTGCTGCATTCTACGATTATGAGATATGGCAAATGGACGTCAAAACGGCATTCCTTAATGGTTTCCTTAAGGAAGAATTGTATATGATGTAGCCGGAAGGTTTTGTCGATCCTAAGAAGGCTAACAAGGTGTGCAAGCTCCAACGCTCGATTTATGGGCTGGTGCAAGCATCTCGGAGTTGGAACATTCGCTTTGATGAAATGATCAAAGCGTTTGGGTTTACACAGACTTATGGAGAAGCCTGTGTTTACAAGAAAGTGAGTGGGAGCTCTGTAGCATTTCTCATATTATATGTAGATGACATACTTTTGATGGGAAATGATATAGAACTCTTGGACAGCATCAAGGCCTACTTGAATAAGAGTTTTTTAATGAAGGACCTTGGAGAAGCTGCTTATATATTAGGCATCAAAATCTATAGAGATAGATCGAGACGCCTCATAGGTCTTTCACAAAGCACATACCTTGATAAGATATTGAAGAAGTTCAATATGGATCAATCTAAGAAGGGGTTCTTGCCTGTGTTACAAGGTATGAAATTGAGCTCAGCTCAATGTCCGACCACGGCAGAAGATATAGAAGAGATGAGTGTCATCCCCTATGCCTCAGCCATAGGTTCTATTATGTATGCCATGCTGTGTACCAGACCTGATGTAAACCTTGCCGTAAGTTTGGTAGGAAGGTACCAAAGTAATCCCGGCAAGGAACACTGGACAGCGGTCAAGAATATCCTGAAGTACCTAAAAAGGACCAAGGAAATGTTTCTCATTTATGGAGGTGACGAAGAGCTCGTCGTAAAGGGTTACGTCGACGCTAGCTTCGACACAGATCTGGATGACTCTAAGTCACAAACCGGATACGTGTATATTTTGAATTGTGGGGCAGTAAGCTAGTGCAGTTGCAAGCAGAGCGTCGTGGCGGGATCTACATGTGAAGCGGAGTACATGGCAGCCTCGGAGGCAGCACATGAAGCAATATGGGTGAAGGAGTTCATCACCGACCTAGGAGTCATACCCAATGCGTCGGGGCCGATCAAGCTCTTCTGTGACAACACTGGAGCTATTGCTCTTGCCAAGGAGCCCAGGTTTCACAAGAAGACAAGGCACATCAAGCGTCGCTTCAACTCCATTCGTGAAAATGTTCAAGATGGAGACATAGAGATTTGTAAAGTACATACGGACCTGAATATAGCAGATCCGTTGACTAAACCTCTCCCTAGAGCAAAACATGATCAACACCAGAATTCCATGGGTGTTCGATTCATCACAATGTAACTAGATTATTGACTCTAGTGCAAGTAGGAGACTGTTGGAAATATGCCCTAGAGGCAATAATAGAAGCATTATTATTATATTTCCTTATTCATGATAATTGTCTTTATTCATGCTATAATTGTGTTATCCAGAAATCATAATACATGTGTGAATAACAGACACCAACATGTCCCTAGTGAGCCTCTAGTTGACTAGCTCGTTGATCAACAGATAGTCATGGTTTCCTGGCTATGGACATTGGATGTCATTGATAACGAGATCACATCATTAGGAGAATGATGTGATGGACAAGACCCAATCCTAAACATAGCACAAGATCGTATAGTTCGTTTGCTAGAGTTTTCCAATGTCAAGTTTCTTTTCCTTAGACCATGAGATCGTGTAACTCCCGGATACCGTAGGAGTGCTTTGGGTATGCCAAACATCACAACGTAACTGGGTGACTATAAAGGTAGACTATGGGTATCTCCGAAAGTGTCTGTTGGGTGACATGGATCAAGACTGGGATTTGTCACTCCGTATGACGGAGAGGTATCACTGGGCCCACTCGGTAATGCATCATCATAATGAGCTCAAAGTGACCAAGTGTCTGGTCACGGGATCATGCATTATGGTATGAGTAAAGTGACTTGCCGGTAACGAGATTGAACGAGGTATTGGGATACCGACGATCGAATCTCGGGCAAGTAACATATCGATTGACAAAGGGAATTGCATACGGGATTGATTGAATCCTCGACATCGTGGTTCATCCGATGAAATCATTGTGGAGCATGTGGGAGCCAACATGGGTATCCAGATCCCGCTGTTGGTTATTGACCGGAGAGTCGTCTCGGTCATGTCTGCTTGTCTCACGAACCCGTAGGGTCTACACACTTAAGGTTCGGTGACGCTAGGGTTGTGAAGATATGTATATGCAGAAACCCGAATGTTGTTCGGAGTCCCGGATGAGATCCCGGACGTCACGAGGAGTTCCGGAATGGTCCGGAGGTAAAGAATTATATATAGGAAATGCTGTTTCGGCCATCGGGACAAGTTTCGGGGTTATCGGTATTGTACCGGGACCACCGGAAGGGTCCCGGGGGCCCACCGGGTGGGGCCACCTGTCCCGGGGGGCCACATGGGCTGTAGGGGGTGCGCCTTGGCCTACATGGGCCAAAGGCACCAGCCCCACTAGGCCCATGTGCCTAGGGTTTCCATGGGGAGGAGTCCAAGTGGTGGAAGGCACCTCTAGGTGCCTTGGGGGGGAGGGAATCCTCCCCTTGGCAGCCGCACCTAGGAGATTAGATCTCCTAGGCTGCGCACCACCCCCCCCCCCTTGGTCCTCCTATATATAGTGGGGGAGAGGAGGGACTTGAGACCCAGCCCCTGGCGCCTCCCTCTCTCCCTGTTACGTCTCTCTTCCTCGTAGTATAGGCGAAGCCCTGCTACTGTGACGCCCTGCATCCACCACCACGCCGTCATGCTGCTGGATCTTCGTCAACCTCTCCTTCCCCCTTGCTGGATCAAGAAGGAGGAGATGTCTCCCGTCCCGTACGTGTGTTGAACGCGGAGGTGCCGTCCGTTTGGTGCTTGGTCATCGGTGATTTGGATAACGTCGTGTTCGACTACATCATCACCGTTCTTTTGAACGCTTCCGTGCGCGATCTACGAAGGTATGTAGATGCATCCAATGACTCGTTGCTAGATGAACTCCTAGATGATCTTGGTGAAACGAGTAGGAAAATTTTTGTTTTCTGCAACGTTCCCCAACATAAAGGCGGACAAACATAAAATCCAGCTTCTTCACGTGAAACATGTCGAATATGTAATCGAATCGGAGGAAGAACTTATCCGCGGGGAAGCTGTCGACGTACGACATTTGCCGCGGAATGTTAACCACGTAGAGTGGGTATCCTGGATCTTTCGAGGCGATGAGGTCTTTCTCTACCCGCAGCACATCGTCATGAAGTCTCTTTAGATCGCCGAATCTGGCCCGTAGCGCTGTTGCAGGTAGGATTGATTGACCGGGGATATGCCATTTATCTGCATCAGGGATATCTATATGGTCCTGAAGCCAAGGCTGCTGAGGCCGCTGGATCATAGAAACAGCTTTTTTGCCTTTCCTCGCTCTCTTCCTAAACTTCTTTACTACCGGAAGGTCTTCCATAATATGTTGAGACGGCAATTCAGGCACCGACTCATGACGCTCAAACCCTGAGGAGGCGCCAGTATAGACATACTATTCAGCAGCGCCATCCCCACATCCACCTTCTGGTCGCCGATGGTGTACAATATGGTGCACGGTGTTTCGTCGGCCTGCAAAGAAAAGTCTGCGACGTGAGACATCCGAAAGGCAATGAAAACGGGAGATTATACATTTATATTGAAGGGGGCCGGTGTGACAGATACCGTGAGGGCGTCGAGCTCAGCCAAAGACGAAGCACCGCCTAGCACGTCCGGTGCGGGAGCCGGTGCAGCTGCAGGTGCTGGTGCAACGCTAGTCGAGCTGCTCCCCGCCAAGAAGTCAAGTCCGCTGCATGTTTTTTTGGATTTTGCCTGGTCCAATTGAAAACGGCCGGAACCAAGGTAGTAGAAATATCTAAAGCCACCTGTTTTGCGGCAGCTACCGCTGTTGCGACTGTCTCAGTTGATTTCTTCTCAACCGCAATCTCAACCCTCTTGTCGATGTTTTCTTCATTTAACCTCCGTCTTTCCTTTCTCTCCTCCGTGGTCTCACGGTAGTACTTCTTCCATGTGGCGCCATCTTCGACACCGTGCACGCATCCATATGACAGTCGAGTGTCCACCGGTTGTTGTCTCAATATGTTCAACGCCCGGTTGAATGGAGTGTCCCACTTGGGCCTCGCCAATGCCTCAGACGGCGAGTCACTTTCGGCTGCAATCCTGTGCTGCTCTCTCGACAAAAGGCACAACGATCGTTTACAAATATGACTAACGTGTGCAGTCGAATTGATCAGAAACTAAAATTACCAGCAGTCTCATGAACTCCGTAATGACCGGTGTTGTCTCGTAAACCTTTTTCACTGGGTCCCAACGGTGCTGGGCCCTGAGGACGTCACGCTCCTGCGGGACGGTGCACTCCGCCAAGGGGTCTGGGATGCCCAGACTCGCGGCTTCCGCGTCCTCCTTGGCCCATTTGGACCTCTTTCCGCCGTAACCACGGCTTCCGAGGTGGTGGCTCCCAATGTTCCTCTCTTGAAGCCCCTTCATGTACTTAGACTTTTTTTGGCATCTTTGGCCTTGCAAGCCTCCTTGAATATTTGAAACTGCTCTTCCGCGATTGTCGGATTATCCTTTACAATCTCGGAGTATGGTTCCTTCTTGTCGATGATCCTTGCTTTCACTCGATTTTTCCAGCCGGCCAAGCATCGCTAAACTTGGTCATGGCGTGTTTGTTTATCTTCTTCATTGCCAGGTCCTCATCTGGATCTTTATAGTCCTTCTCATTCCGGCCCGGGAACAAGAATATCTGGTGAAACTTCTTTAGGAGGGAGCTCCTCATATTTTCTATCTTCTGTAGTTTCTCATCGTTGATGGTGGCGGTTGTCCGTACGATGCAGCCTATTTGATTGCCGTAGCATCGACGCGCTTCCTCGGGCGCCGTTGGCTCAAAATTGCCATCGTCCACCTCCGTGACCACCACTCGAGTAGTCCTGAGTTTGTTAGGAACCCGTTGCCTCTTTGCTTTCGGTTCTACACTGGCTCCGCTCCCCAAGGCAACGCCGGTGTCAGTCTCAGCGCCTGTCTCGATGCCGGTCTAAGTCTGAGCACCGTTCTCAGTCTCAGCACCGGTCTGCGTGTCGGTCTCAGTCCCCGATGCCACCGATGGGCCTAGCAATAACATCGGTTGATCATCAGTTAGGCTACAAAATTCGTCTGCCACCCAGTAGGCGTCGTCGCAATCACCAGAACCCTGTCCTTCATCGTTGGTAGCCATGTTTCCTATGATTAAATCTAGTCAATTAATTCTAGACCTAATAAAATGAATAATGACATAAAAAAGGCCTATTGTTTTGCAGGAATGTTGACTCCTTCCTGGTGCGGCAAATCACGGGCACTTGATATGTCCTAGTTTTTAGCACAAGTCATGCCGAAATTCACGGAAATTTTCAGCATGAGCTTTGCTAAAAAGTGGACAAATCGAGAACCGGAAATTTGCCGGAAAAGAAATGAATCAACATTCCGGCAAAACATAGGCCACTAAGCATCATTCCCTGCAAACAGTGTCCAAATATACATGAGCAACCACATGTGCAAACAGTGTAGAAGAAAATTCATTTAACTACTAATAGAACAAAATTCAGTTAACTTTAGTGCTCTATAATGATGAAAGGAAAAAAATTCAGTTAACTACTAATTTCATTCATTTAGGTTATTCATTTAACATCACCTAATTAACCTACTGTACCAATACTACTAGCAGCACTACTAACCTAATTAACCTAGCAAAACTCTAGTGCCCTAACTGAAAAAAATCTAATTAACATCTACTAGTACCACTATTGCCCTAACCTAATTAACATCTACTAGTATCACTATATACTATACAAACAGCATCTACCCTAATTAAACCCTACTGCCCTAACTAACTTTTGTTGTAAACCAAATTTTTTGCTCTAAACTAATTTTTGCTCTAACATCTACTACTTAACATCCTTTGCTCTAAACTAAATTTTTTGCTATAAACATACTTTTGCTCTACTAATTTTTTCTCTAGAATGCAGAGAGAGATGAGTGGGGGGAGGGGTGCGGGACTTACAGAGAGGGGAGAGACGGTGGCCGGGAGGTGCTCGGTGATGGAGGCAGGGGCGGAGAGGGCGGGCTCGGGCACGGGCAACGGCGGTCCTGGGCGGGCTCGGGCGGAGATGAGGTGGAGGGCGCCGACGGTGATGTCGAGGGCGGTCTCGGGCGGCAGCGGTGAGGTTGAGGGCGGCCTCGGGCGGCGGTGGTGAGGATGACGGCGGCCTCGGGGGGAGACGGTGAGGTTGCGGGCGTCCACGCCGGCAGGAGACGGCGGCGAAGTGGGGCGACGGCGAATTGGGGATACGGCGGCAAGGGCGAGGGATTTGGGGAAGAAGTGGGGGCCGGGGGGCCAGGGGGGAAACCCCTGTTTAAGTGAAACGTAACAGTAGCGCGTTTCCGAAAACGCGTTATAGCTAAGTTAGCTATAGCACGTTTCCTGAAACAAGCTACTGCTATTCCTTTCTCCTTTTTTCCCTTTTTTCTTTTATTTTCCTTTACATTTTATTTTTTTCCATTCTCCTTTTTCTATTCCTTCCATTTTCATTTACTTTTCTACTTGTTTTTCACTTTATTTTATTTCCGGTAGCAGCAGCGCCTTACACGTAAGCGCGCTACAGCTAAGGAGACTAGCAGTAGCGCTGGGCCAGTATACGCGCTACTGCTAGGTTGGGCTAGCCATGCGCACCGAGTTCAAACATAGCAGTAGCGCTTTTCGCCAGTACGCGCTACTGCAAAAGTCATAGCAGTAGCGTGGTTTATTTACGCGTGCTGCTACTAAGTAGCAGTAGCATTTGATTTTGTACAGCGCTACTGGTAAGATTCTGTGTATAGGCTTTTCCCTAGTAGTGAATTACTATTGAGCAATTGACAGAATTGAGCATAGTTATGAGAATATCTAGGTATGATCATGTATATAGGCATCACGTCCGAGACAAGTAGACCGACTCCTGCCTGCATCTACTACTATTACTCCACTAATTGACCGCTATCCAGCATGCATCTAGAGTATTAAGTTAAAAATAGAGTAACGACTTAAGCAAGATGACATGATGTAGAGGGATAGACACATGCAATATGAAGAAAACCCCATCTTGTTATCCTCGATGGCAACAATACAATACGTGCCTTGCTGCCCTTACTGTCACCGGGAAAGGACACCGCAAGATTCAACCCAAAGCTAAGCACTTCTCCCATTGCAAGAAAGATCAATCTAGTAGGCCAAACCAAACTGATAATTCAAAGAGGCTTGCAAAGATAACCAATCATACATAAAAGAATTCAGAGAAGGTTCAAATATTATTCATAGGTAGACTTGATCATAAACCCACAATTCATCGGTCTCAACAAACACACCGCAAAAAGAAGATTACATCGAATAGTTCTCCAGAAGAGAGGGGGAGAACATTGTATTGAGATCCAAAAAGAGAGAAGAAGTCATCTAGCTACTAACTATGGGCCCGTAGGTCTGAGGTAAACTACTCACACTTCATCGGAGGGCTATGGTGTTGATGTAGAAACCCTCCGTGATCGATGCCCCCTATGGCGGAGCTCCGGAACAGGCCCCAAGATGGGATCTGGTGGATAGAGAAAGCTACGGTGGTGGAATTAGGGTTTTGGCTCCTGTTCTGATCATTTGGGCGTACGTCGATATATATAGGAGGAAGGAGTACGTCGGTGGAGCAACAGGGGGCCCATGAGGGTGGGGGGCGCGCCCCCTACCTCGTGGCCTCCTGTTACGTGCCTTGACATAGGGTCCATGTCTCCCAGGTCTTATCTGTTGAGAAAATCATGTTCCGAAGGTTTCATTCAGTTTGGACTCCGTTTGATATTCCTTTTCTTCGAAACACTAAGACAGGCAAAAAACAACAATTCTGCGCTGGGCCTCCGGTTAATAGGTTAGTCCCAAAAATAATATAAAAGTGGATAATAAAGCCCAATAATGTCCAAAACTGTAGATAATATAGCATGGAGCAATCAAAAATTATAGATACATTGGAGACATATCACGGGTCATGCCTCTGAAGCTGGTTATGGTGCAGCTCACTGCTTGAAACTGCTGGCGATTCAATATGTCTGCTATAACTCTCGCTTGGGAGAGGGGTTGAATGAATCCGCTCAAGGTTGTACGAATAAGCCGCCTGTTGAGCTACTTTGGTCCGAAGAAGTTCTCCGGCCCTCTGTATCTCTACGGCAGCTGGAGATTCGCCTTCAACGGGGAGAGCCGCCAATCATATTATCTGGAGGGTTAGAATAATGACCCGGTGGTGTCGGAACATGCTGAGGCGTGGTCAAGCGTGGCAGGTCTGGTGCTCGTGGTTGAACCAGTGCTCCGATCACGGGTGTCTCACCAGCCCAGTTCACCATGGAAAGGTCACTGGTCCCAGCCTCAGGTGTGTTGAAAAGGTTTCTTGCATCGTACTTCAGAGGTAAACAACTCTGGTGCCTCCTTCTCATGATAGCATTTGAAGCGTTCTGATCCAAGGTGAGCCGGAACGACTCTGCCTGAATCCATTGTGCCTGAGCATCCAAAGCAGCTCGTTCCGTGGCCATGCTAGCGTTCTCAGCTGCGAGTTCTTGCCTGGCTTGAGCTATTTCATCTCGTAACCTTGCGACATCCACTTTATGCTACTCTTGAGTCTCCTGGGTTATCTCTGCCCTCATTAAATGTAACACCCATGATGCGGCTATATCTCCCACGTGTCGGAGCACGACTTAGAGGCATAACCGCATAGTAGGCATGTCGCAAGAGTGGTAATATTTACACATCCCATGTACTGAATAAGAATGGGATAAAGAGTTGGCTTACAATCGCCACATCACACAATACATAAATATACTATTACATCATCCAGGATACAATCAAGGTCAGACTACGGAACCAAATAAAGAAAGACAACCCAAATGCATAGATCCCCGATTGCCCCAACTGGGCTCCTCTATTGATCGCCCGGAAAGGAAACATAGTAACGTCCTGAATCCTCGTCGAACTCCTGCTTGAGTTCGGTTGCGTCCCCTACACTGGCATCGACGGCACCTTCATCTGGTTTTTCGAAGTAATCTATGAGTCATGGGGCTCAGCAATCTCACACCCTCGCGATCAACACTATTTAAGCTTAAGGTAGGAAAAGGGGGTAGTAAGGTGGAGCTGCAGCAAGCACTAGCATATATGGTGGCTAACTTACGCAAATGAGAGCGAGAAGAGAAGCAAAGCACGATCGATAAACTATCATGATCAAGAAAGTGATCCTGAAACTACTTACGTTCAAGCATAACCCGAGACCGTGTTCTCTTCCTGGACTCCGTTGAAAAGAGACCATCCCGGCTACACACGCGGTTGATTCATTTTAAATTAAGTTAAGTGTCGGGTTTTCTACAACCGGGTATTAACAAATTCCCATCTGCCCATAACCGCGGGCACGGTGTTCGAAAGTTCAAAACCCTGCAGGGGTGCCCAACTTAGCCCATCACAAGCTCTCAAGGTCAACGAAGGATATTCCTTCTCCCAGGAAGACCCGATCAGACTCGGAATTCCGGTTACAAGACATTTCGACAATGGTAAAACAAGACCAGCAAAGGCGCCCGATGTGCCGACAAATCCCGATAGGAGTCGCACGTATCTCGTTCTCAGGGCACACCGGATAGGTCAAGCTACGAGTAAAACCAACCCTCGAGTTGCCCCGAGGTGGCCCCGCAGGCTGCCCATTTCGGACCAACACTCAGAGAAGCACTGGCCCGGGAGGGGGGTTAAAAATAAAGATGACCCTTGAGTCTGCGGAACCCAAGGGAAAAAGGCTTAGGTGGGAAATGGTAAAACCAAGGTTGGGCCTTGCTGGAGGAGTTTTATTCAAGGTGAACTGTCAAGGGGTTCCCATTATAACCCAGCCGCGTAAGGAACGCAAAATCAAGGAAGATAACACCGGTATGACGTAAACTAGGGCGGCAAGAGTTGAACAATACACCAGGCATAAGGCCGAGCCTTCCACCCTTTACCAACTATATAGATGCATTAAAGTAAACAAGATATAATAATGATATCCCAAAAATAAACATGTACCAACAAGGAACAAACTTCATCTTCACCTGCAACTATCAGCGCTATAAGAGGGGCTGAGCCAAGAAGAAACATAGCCAAACAACGGTTTGCTAGGAAAGGTGGGTTAGAGGCTTGACATGGAAATATGGGAGGCATGATAAAGCAAGTGGTAGGTATCGCGGCATGGCAATAGAGCGAACAACTAGCAAGAAAAGATAGAAGTGATTTCGAGGGTATGGTTATCTTGCCTGGAAAGTTCTCCGAGTTGACAAAAGCTTGATCCTCGTAAGCGTACTCAACCGGTTCCTCGATCACGTAAGCATCTCCCGGCTCTACCCAAATCAAGAACACAAGCAAAGGAAACAACAATCAACCACGGTGCAATGCGCAAGCAACATGATGCAAAACATGGCATGACATGCAGGATGTGATATGCAATGCATATGCATGCTTCGGAAGGGAAATATTGAACTAGGCCTCAACTTGGCAAACCAAGTGCGCCGTTGGAAAGATGAGTTGATTTCGGTCAAAATCAATATAAATATCACCGAAATTGGATTCATGGTTTGCAAATGGCAAGCAAAACAATAATGGCACGGTTCTCCGATTAACAGCACGATGCCATCTAGAATGCAACAAGAAACTAAGCTACTGCACTCCAACATAGCAACCCAGCACATCGCAATGATTCAATCAAGATGCTTGACAAAAGATGAACACTCGGCTATGGTTAAATCACAGAATAGCAGATTCAAACAAGCATGGAAAAAGTGGAAAAGATATCAGCTTCACAGACTTAGTGAAAATACTAACATGTCAGGAATTAACATCAGGAAGCAATGTTTAGAGCAAGATAACAACACGCTACAGGAACAGAGCATAGCAAACAAAGGCATGGAATGAATCTACTCAAAGCATATAACAGAAGTCCCTTATTGACCATAAGCCAAAAAGGATCAGAAGATATGATGGCACCCATGTAAACTTAGCAAGTTTCGTTAACAGATTCAGACTTAGCAGAAATCTGGACATGGCAAAAAAGGAATTTTTAAGGCCTCTTTCCGAGCACGATTCACTCAACACAAGGCATTGCATGACAACATAAGCATAGGAAAAGTAAGAAGATATGTTCATGGACCTAACCATGGAAAGAACAATCTCATACCATGCATTACTCAAATACAACATCCTTGGCAAAATTGATTAACACGTAAACAATCTGCCAGGAACATTTTATAGCAAAAGTAGAGCGAGATTCAGTCATGCTAGGGCACTCCATAAATGCAAATAGGGACATGGATGGATAGACCATAACCATATGTCCAAATCATCCTTACTGAACATACTCAAAATAAGCATGGATCCCACTATAGCAACATGAATACATTGCATAAAAATAACAACAGGGAAATGACTTGGTGAAATTCTAAGTCCCTGAAATCAGCAATATCACGAGAGCTACTTTGCATGCTTGTGCTAGTCACCACATTGATCACAAAAATACATGTCATACACTCAAGTAAAGATGGCATGGCATAGCCCAAAACACATGTAGAGCTCATGACCATATGCAGCAAAAATGACAAATGCTCATAAACTGCTAAGTAACAGGAACTAACATTTTATAGCACTCTTGCATCAATGATTTGGGCATCAAGATGGACTCAAACATGCAGGTCACAATGGAACAAAATGAAGAGCACATCATTACGAACATTTTGATATATGGCACGCACAAAACGGAGCAGTATGCAACAAGTTATGGCATGATGAACAAGGCTTCAGAATGCAAAAATAAAAGACTTAGTGGAATTTCGAAGTCAACCCTAGGGTTTGTTGGATCTGGATCTGGATGGCACGGAGCCCGAGGTTCGCTGGAGTGCTTCTCGCCGGAATCGAAGACGAGGCGGTGGACGGAGTTGGAGGGGCTTGCCGGTGGAGAGGAAGACACGGCCGGAGTCGTCGCCGGACTCGTCGGAGGAGGCGTGGCGAGGAGGCAGGGGTGGCGTCGCGGTTGCCGGAGTAGCAGCCGTGGGCGGCTGGGCGGCGAATGGGCAACGTCGGCGAGGGTCCGGGCGGCGGCGGTCGCGGGTGCTCGGCTCGCGGGCGGCGTCGCTCGCGGGCTTAGGCGCCTCGGACGCCTCGGGAGACGGCGGCGGCGGGATGGGCCATGTGGCACGACAGGAGAGGCTAGGAGCGGCGGCGGGGTTACGTCCGGTCCGGGATGGACATGTCCGGTGAGCGAGAGGGGGAAGATCTAGAGTTTGCACCGCGAAATTTCGGGGGGGAGGTGCAAATATATAGGTAGAGGCAGCTAGGAGAGTCCAAATGAGGTGCGGTTTTCGGCCACGCGATCGTGATCGAACGGCCGAGAGGATGGAGGGGGTTTGGATGGGTTATTGGGCCACTTTGGAGGGGTGTTGGTCTGCAACACACACAAGGCCTTTACGGTTCCCCGGATACTGTTGGAGTATCAAACGGACTCCAAATGGCACGAAACTTGATAGGCGGTCTACCGGTGGTGTACCAAGGCCGCTTGGCAAATCTTGGTCCATTCCGAGAATATTTAAGACCCGCTCACGAAAAGAGGCAAAAGGGGGCGCCGGAGGACATAGGAGTGCCGGATTGCAAAACGGACAACGGGGAAAATGCTTGGATGCATGAGACGAACACGTATGCAAATGCGATGCACATGATGACATGATATGATATGCATGACATGAGAAAAATGCAAAACAAAGAAAAGAACCCAACCACAAATGTCATAACTTAGAGCTGAAAATGGCAAGAGTTGGAGTACAAATATGGTAAGTTACATCCGGGGTGTTACAACACTCCACCACTATGAAAGGATCTCGTCCCAAGATCTAGGACTGAAAGAACTCTGGATATTTGGAAGGGAGGTGGTCCTCGCGTTCCCAGGTGGCTTCTCGGTCGGAATGATGTGACCACTTCACTTTTAGGAATTTGATAGACTTGTTGTGAGTCTTGCGCTCAGTTTCTTCAAGAATAGCAACGGGATGCTCATGATAAGATAGGTCTTCTTGGAGATCAATCTCTTCGAAGTTGATGGTGCCGTCAGGAGTCTTGAAACACTTGCGAAGCTGAGACACGTGAAACACGTCGTGCACGTTTGCAAAGTTTGACGGAAGGTCAAGTTGATAGGCGAGATCGCCTGTTTTGCCCATGATCTTGAAAGGACCCACGTATCTAGGGGAAAGCTTCCCTTTGATACCGAAGAGATGAGTACCTTTCATTGGAGAGACACGGAGGTAGACATGGTCTTCGATCTCGAAAGCCAAGTCCCGATGCTTGTTATCATAGTAACTCTTCTAGCGCGATTGCGCGGCTTTGAGATTTTCACGGATGACTTTACTCATTTCTTCAGCTTCTGTGATTAATTCATTGCCAAGAAGTTGGCGTTCACCGGTCTCTGGCCCATTAAGAGGAGTATGACACTTTCTGCCATACAGAATCTCGAATGGGGCCTTGCTCGAGCTTGCTTGTAAGCTGTTGTTGTAGGAGAACTCGGCATATGGAAGACAATCTTCGCACTTCTTCAAGCCCTGAGCATATCTTCAAGAATTTGATTTACTTGCTCGACTTGTCCACTAGTTTGAGGATGGAAGGCTGTGCTGAAGCGAATGTTGGTGCCCATGGCCTTCTGGAAGGAGTCCCAGAACTTAGAAGTAAAGATATTCCACGATCTGAAGATATCAACTACGGAATGCCGTGCAAGGAGACAATCCTGGAGGTATATAGCTCTGCCAACTGAGCTGCTGTGATAGATTCTTTGATAGGAAGAAAATGAGCCACTGTAGTAAGCTTGTTGATGACAACAAACATAGCATCATTTCCACGCTTGGACTTGGGAAATCCAGTCACGAAGTCCATCTCAATATGGTCAAACTTCCATTCTAGAATGGCAAGAGGTTGGAGGATACCAGCTGGCCGTTGGTGTTCTGCCTTCACTCTTCTGCAGACATCACATTCATTCACGAACTGAGCAATTTCTCGCTTCATTCGAGTCCACCAATACGACAGCTTGAGGTCATGGTACATCTTTGACTTCCAGGATGAATAGATAGGAGTGAATTGTGAGCCTCGTTCATAATGACTTTACGAAGGTCTCCTTTAGGAACAACAATTCGATCCTTGAAGAATAGAGTATCTTTGTCATCAAGGCGATAGCACTTGTACTTGGGTTGGCTCTTGTCAATCCCAATCTTCACCTTCTTCACCATTGCATCAAGAAGTTGTGCCTCACGAATTTGATCTTCCAAAGTAGGAGAGACTTGGAGGTTGGCAAGAAATCCTTGAGGAACAACTTGGATATTAAGTTTGCGGAAAGCTTCACAAAGATCCGGTTGGAAGGGCTTGAGAATTAAACTGTTGCAGTAAGCCTTCCAGCTCAAAGCATCATCAATAACATTGGCCTTTCCTGGAGTATATTCAATACTCGGATTATACTCTTGAATCATTTCGACCCAACGAGTCTGCCTGAGGTTTAGGTTGGGTTGAGTGAAGATGTACTTGAGGCTCTGATGATCAGTGAAGATGCCCACTTTCCTTCCGAACAAGAGATGTCTCCATGTTAACAGAGCATGGACAACTGCCGCCAACTCGAGGTCATGAGTGGGGTAGTTCTTTTCATTGGGCTTCAACTGACGAGATGTATAATCCACAACTTTATTCTCTTGCATTAACACAGCACCGAGGCCTTGTAGAGAGGCATCACAGAAAACCTCAAATGTTTTGGATTCATCAGGACGAGTCAGAACGGGAGCTCTGACTAACTTCTCTTTGAGGGTGTTGGAAGCGATGTCACATTCAGGCGTCCAGACATACTTCACATGCTTCTGGAGGAGGTTGGAAAGAGGCTTGGCGATCTTAGAGAAATTCTCAACGAATCTTTGACAATAGCTTGCAAGCCCAAGGAAACTGCGGAGCTACTTCACATTCTGAGGTGGTTCCCAATTCACAATTGCAGACACCTTCTCAAGATTAATAGCAATACCCTTGGCGGAGATGATATTCCCAAGGTAGAGAACCTCATCGAACCAAAACTCATACTTTGAGAACTTCGCATAGAATTGATGTTCTCTGAGTTTGTCCAGCACCAATCTCAAATGCTTGCCATGATCCTCCTTGTTCTTAGAAAAGACCAAAATATCATTGAGATACACCAAGACGAAATCATTTGTGTAAGGGTTGAAGATGAAGTTCATCATGCGAGAGAATGTTGGAGGAGCGTTGACAAGGCTGAAAGACATGACATTATATTCATAAGAACCATAACTTGTTTTGAACGCTGTCTTGGGGATATCTTGTTCACGAATGCGAATGTGATGATAGCCCATACGGAGGTCAAGCTTGGAGAATACTTGAGCACCTTTGAGTTGTTCGAATAACTCATTGATGTTGGTAAGTGTGTACTTGTTCTTTATGGTCTTCTTGTTCAATGGACAGTAGTCGACACAAAGTCGGTCCGTTCCATCCTTCTTCTTGACAAAAAGAACACCACAACCCATGGAGAAGAGCTCGATCGGATCAGACCAATATGCTCTTGTACATCGAGTTGTTTCTTTAGCTCCTTCAACTCTTCTGGTCCAAGCTTGTAAGGACGTTTGCAAACAGGTTCCGTGCTAGGCTCAAGATCGATGACAAATTCAACTGGCCGGTGAGGAGGCATTCTTGGAAGCTCTTCTGGAATGACATCTTGATATTCACAAACGACTGGAATCTGAGAGATGGCATCCAACTCACCCTTCTCAATGAGAGAAAACAGTTGAATGGTATCATCCCGAGCGGCAAAGATGATCACATCCTCAGATGAGTGTGTCAATTGAATCTTCTTGGCAGCACAATCAAGCTGAGCCTTGTGCTTAGAAAGCCAGTCCATGCCGAGAATTAGATGAATATCCGAGTTACCCAGAACCATAGGAGAGGACAGAAATTTATAATCACCCATCTTGATAGAAACATCCGGAACCACCAAACTGGCACTCAACCGTTTACCCGGAGAAACGATATCCATGGATTTTCCCAAATGAGAAGAAGTGAATTCATTCTTGGCAAAAAATGGTCTTGACATGAAACAATGCGATGCACCAGTATCGAAAAGAACTTTTGCAAGAGCAGAGTTAACTGGAAGATTACCCATGATCACTTCTGAAGAGTCCTCTACCTGAGCTGCGTTCGTCATGTTGACCTTAGCATGCTTGGGATTATGCTTGACCACTGCATTTCTGGAAGATCTCACAGGAGGAGGAGGCGAAAGGCGCCTCTGGTTGAAGCAATTGTTCGCATAGTGCCCTTTCTGCTGACACTTGTTGCACGTAACCTCTGAGAGCGGACAGTGATAAGGAGCACTTGACCTTGGAGCATGAGACTGCGTTTTGTTCTGATAGCCTGGGTTGGGTGGGTAGGAAGATCCATTGCCACCTTTACTCTTCTGCTGATAAGGCTGACGGAACGGAGGAGGAGGAGGCAACCAGAACTTTTGCTGCTTAGCTGCCACTTGAGTTGAAGAAGAAGAAGGAGTAGCATCCCTGACTCTCTTCTTAGAAGCATCGCCCTTGAGCTGAGCAGCCTATTGATTTGGTGCCATGTTGTAGAACTCATCATACTCAGTCGGCTCAGAAAGCACGAGAGCTAGTTGCAGATCTTCTCTGAGGCGACCTCTGAATTGATAAATGATGCTCTTATCGTCAGGGACGTCTTGTTGAGCGAAGCGAGCGAGCCTCTGAAATAGGATGTTGTATTGGTAAACAGACAAGCTGTCTTGCTTGAGATTGCGGAACTCCTCGCGCTTACTCTCAGCAACACTTTGTTGAATGTGGTGAGCTTTGAAGTCTCGGAGGAAATCATCCCAGGTAATCACATGACCTCCTCTGGAATCTTTGTATTGTTGATACCACTCGGCAGCTTGGTCTTTGAGTTGGAACGAAGCAAACTTGACAAAGTCCTCAGGCCTGACGTTGCTACACTCAAAATGTTTGCAGATATCCACGAGCCAATCGTCCGCGTTTGTGGCCTCGACACAGTTACTGAAGGACTTCGGCTAGTTTGCGAGGAACTGGTTGAGGGTAGCAAACTAATCTTGATTGTTGCCTTGGCCTTGATTTCCTTGTTTGCGCTCTTGCAAGAGTTGCAAAAGCATCTGCATGTTGGCGTTGGTGGCGGCCATGACAGCTTGTCATGCCTCCGGAGGTGGTGGTGGTGGCGGAGGTTCCGGATTCTGACGCGTTGGAGGAGCCATCCTCAAGAGGTTGACATTCGTTAGCATCTTGAAAGACATATATTCAAGCTGAATCAATGGATCGAAATTGCAACATATAGCCTTAACATTCGAACAATGATGAACAAATGAATTCCAAAGTAAATGATCACACTTCCATAAAGTTGAGAAGCCACTTAGATAGAGATAGATGAATAAAACAACAAGGTACGGATATGAACAAATAATTGGTAAGGATTACCCAATCACAAACCAAATATATGCGGAAAGAAATACTAGAGCTACATGAATTCCCACCTATGAAACTCCCAAAACTTTCTGGTTATGTAAACAGGTGTTGGGGATACAGGGGAAGCATAATATCTCACCCAAAGCTAGCAAATCCTACATCCAGCTGTATACATCCTTCAACACATAACCAAGAAACCTTCGGAAATCATTTACCTCAACCTTCGAAAAGCATTCGTTATACGAGTTATGGCAATACTCCCAAACTCCCGCCCCAGTACTGGGTGGCGTCGAGGTCATCTCACCAACAACTGCATAAAGGAGATTTTCGATGACGGCGAACTCAGGTATTCCAGAACTGCAATGATAGAATTGTGAAGACAACACCTCGGAGCTCAACTCCCCGGGACATTACCACAACCCCTAAATGTTAGCAGGCACCAAGAACAATGTTCTCGTCACAAAACCATCGAAATGATTCCAAGATACCCGCGTGATCCTAAAAAAATTCATGAAATTTGAGAAGAGAAGAGTCAAAACTCTACATCAGGAGGCCTCACCAGAGCGACGAAGGGACTGAGGAGTAAAAAGAATCCTACTCTCCGATATATATAATCCTAT
This sequence comes from Triticum urartu, assembly GCF_003073215.2. Lineage (NCBI taxonomy): Eukaryota > Viridiplantae > Streptophyta > Magnoliopsida > Poales > Poaceae > Triticum > Triticum urartu. Next base: position 487,309,438 of record NC_053026.1, read on the forward strand.
AAGACTCAAAGCATTTTTCTAGAATCAACAACGTCAATGATTCGATCAAGCAGGGGGCTCCTAAGTCGGGGAAGGCTCTGATTACCAACTTGTAACACCCACGATGCGGCTATATCTCCCACGTGTCGGAGCACGACTTAGAGGCATAACTTCATAGTAGGCATGTCGCAAGAGGGGTAAACTTTACACATCCCATGTACTGAATAAGAATGGGATAAAGAGTTGGCTTACAATCGCCACTTCACATAATACATAAATATACTATTACATCATCCAGAATACAATCAAGGTCCGACTACAGAACCAAATAAAGACAACCCCAAATGCATAGATCCCCGATCGCCCCAACTGGGCTCCTCTATTGATCGTACGGAAAGGAAACATAGTAACATCCTGAATCCTCGCGGAACTCCCACTTGAGTTCGGTCACGTCCCCTGCACTGGCATCGTCGGCACCTGCATCTGGTTTTTGAAGTAATCTGTGAGTCACAGGGTCTCAGCAATCACACACCCTCTTGATCAAGACTAATTAAGCTTACGGTAGGAAAAGGGGGTAGTGAGGTGGAGCTGCAGCAAGCACTAGCATATATGGTGGCTAACTTATGCAAATGAGAGAGAGAAGAGAAGCAAAGCACGATCGATAAACTATCATGATCAAGAAGTGATCCTGAAACTACTTACGTTCAAGCATAACCCGAGACCGTGTTCTCTTCCCGGACTCCGCCGAAAAGAGACCATCACGGCTACACACGCGGTTGATTCATTTTAAATTAAGTTGAGTGTCAGTTTTTCTACAACCGGATATTAACAAATTCCCATCTGCCCATAACCGCGGGCACGGCGTTCGAAAGTTCAAAACCCTGCAGGGGTGTCCCAACTTAGCCCATCACAAGCTCTCACGGTCAACGAAGTATATTCCTTCTCCTGGGAAAACCCGATCAGACTCGGAATCCCAGTTACAAGACCCGACCCAGCCGCCTGATGTGCCGACAAATCCCGATAGGAGTCGCACGTATCTCGTCCTCATGGCACACCGGATAGGTCAAGCTACGAGTAAAACCAACCCTCGAGTTGTCCCGAGGTGGCCTCGCAGGATTCCCGTTTCGGACCAACACTCAGAGGAGCACTGGCCCCTGGGGGGGTTTAAAATAAAGATGACCCTTGATTCCATGGAACCCAAGGGAAAAAGGCTTAGGTGGCAAATGATAGAACCATGGTTGGGTATTGCTGGAGGAGTTTTATTCAAGGCGAACTGTCAAGGGGTTCCCATTATAACCCAACCGCGTAAGGAACGCAAAATCAAGGAACATAACACCGGTATGACGGAAACTAGGGCGGCAAGAGTGGAACAAAACAACAGGCATAAGGCTGAGCCTTCCACCCTTTACCAAGTATATATATCCATTAAAATAAACAAGATATAATAATGATATCCCAAAAATAAACATGTACCAACAAGGAACAAACTTCATCTTCACTTGCAACTATCAACGCTATAAGAGGGGCTGAGCAAAGCGGTAACATAGCGAAACAACGGTTTGCTTGGAAAGGTAGGTTAGAGGCTTGACATGGCAATATGGGAGGCATGATAAAGCAAGTGGTAGGTATAGCGACATAGCAATAGAGCAAACACCTAGCAAGCAAAGATAGAAGTGATTTCGAGGGTATGGTCATCTTGCCTACAAAGTTCTCCGAGTTGACAAAAGCTTGATCCTCGTAAGCGTACTCAACGGGTTCCTCGATCACGTAATCGTCGCCCGGCACTACCCAAATCAAGAACACAAGCAAAGGAAACAATAATCAACCATGGTGTAATGCGCAAGCAACATGATGCAAAACAGGGCATGACATGCAGGATGTGATATGCAATGCATATGCATGCTTCGGAAGGGAAAAATTGAACCAGGCCTCAACTTGGCAAACCAAGTGCGCCGCTGGAACGATGATTTGATTTCGGTCGAAATCAATATAAATATCGCCGGAATCAGATGCACAGTTTGCAAATGGCAAGAACAACAATAATGGCACAATTCTGCGATTAACAACATGATGCACAGGAAACTAAGCTAATGCACTCCAACATAGCAACCAAGAAGATGGCAGTGATCTACTCAAGATGCTTGACAAAAGATGAACACTAAGCTACGGCTGAATCACACAATAGAAGATTCAAACAAGCATGGCAAAAGTGCAAAAGATATCAGCTTCACAGACTTAGTGAAAATACTAACATGTCAGGAATTAACATCAGGAAGCAATGTTTAGAGCAAGATAACAACACGCTACAAGAATAAGATAACAACATCGCAAAAAAATGCATGGAATGAATCAACTCCGAGCATATAACAAAAGTCCCTTACTGACAATAAGCCAAAAAGGAAGAGAAGATTTGATGGCACCCATGTAAACTTAGCAAGTTTCGTTAACAGATTCAGACTTAGCAGAAATCTGGACATGGCAAGAACAGAATTATGAAGGCCTCTTTGCGAGCTCAATTCACTCAGCACAAGGCATTGCATGACAAGATAAGCATAGAAAAAGTAATAAGACATGTTCATGAAGCTAACCATGGCAAGAACAATCTCATGTCATGCATGGATCAACTACAACATCCTTGGCAAATTTGATTAACACGTAAACAATCTGCCATGAACATTTTATAGCAAAAGTTGAGCAAGATTCAGTCATGCTAGGGCACTCCATAAACGCAAACAGGGACATGGATGGATAGATCATAACCATATGTCCAAATCATCCTTACTGAACATACTCAAAAGAAGCATGGATCTCACCGTAGCAACATGAATACATGGCATAAAAATAACAGCAGGGAAATGACAGTTAAATTCTAAGTCCCTGAAATCAGCAATATCACTAGAGCTACTTTGCATGCTTGTGCTAGTCACCACATTGATCCCAAAAATACATGGCATACACCCCTGTAAAGATGGCATGGCATAGCCCAAAACACATGTAGAGCTCATGACCATATGCAGCACACAACAAATGTGGCAAAAATGACATATGCTCATAAACTGCTAAGTAACAGGAACTAACATTTTATAGCACTCTTGCATCAACGATTTGGGCATCAAGATGGACTCAAACAAGCAGGTCACGATGGAACAAAATGAAGAGCACATCATGATGAACATTTTGTTATACGGCACGCACAAAATGGAGCAGTATGGAACAAGTTATGGCATGATGAATAGGGCTTCAGAATGCAAAAATAAAAGACTTACTGGAATTTCAAAGTCAACCCTAGGGTTTGTTGGATCTGGATCTGGATGGCACGGAGCCCGAGGTTCGCCAGAGTGCTTCTCGCAGGAATCGAAGACGAGGCAGTGGCCGGAGTTGGAGGGGCTTGCCGGCGGAGAGGAAGACATGGCCGAAGTCGTCATTGGACTTGTCGGGGGAGGCGCGGCGAGGAGGCAGGGGTGGCGTCGTGGTCGCCGGAGTAGCAGGTGCGGGCGGCTGGGCTGTGAGCGGGCGACGCCGGCGAGGGTCCTGGTGGCGGCGGTCGCGGGTGCTCGGCTCGCGAACGGCGGCGCTCGCGGGCTCAGGCGGCTCGGGCACCTTGGGAGACGGCGGTAGCGGGATGGGCTCGCGCGGGCCCGACCGTGGGCCGCGCAGGCCGGCGGCGGCGCACGATGGCCGGGGCCACGTGGCGTGACGGGAGAGGCTTGGAGCGGCGGCGGGGTTACGTCCGGTCCGGGATGGACATGTCCGGCGTGCGAGAGGGGGAAGATCTAGGGTTTGCACCGCGAAATTTCGGGGGGAGTTGCAAATATATAGGTAGAGGGAGCTAGGAGAGTCCAAATGAGGTGCGGTTTTCGGCCACGCGATCGTGATCGAACGGCCGAGAGGATGGAGGGGGTTTGGATGGGTTATTGGGCCACTTTGGAGGGGTGTTGGGCTGCAACACACACGAGGCCTTTACGGTTCCCTGGTTAATCGTTGGATTATCAAACAGACTCCAAATGGCATGAAACTTGATAGGCGGTCTACCGGTGGTGTACCAAGGCAGCTTGGCAAATCTCGGTCCATTTCGAGAAAGTTTAACACCCACTCACGAAAAGAGGCAAAAGGGGGCGCCGAAGGACATAGGAGTGCTGGATTGCAAAATGGACAACGGGGAAAATGCTCGGATGCATGAGACGAACACGTATGCAAATGTGATGCACATGATGACATGATATGATATGCATGACATGAGAAAAATGAAAACAAATACAAGAACCCAACCACGAGTCTCATAACTTAGAGCCGAAAATGGCAAGAGTTGGAGTACAAATATGGTAAGTTACATCCGGGGTGTTACATTAAAGCTGCTAAAGCATCTAACAGTTCGGTGAGAACCTCAGCCGGTGGGCGTGTAGAGCCGCAAGCACCAGCCGTCGCCGTAGCCATTGAACTGGAGGTCATAACCGCGGTGGAAATCGACCCGAGCACCGGTTGTGTGCCGTCCATGAAGATTGCAACCCTGTTAGGCGGCTCATATGGGTCCATAATACTGTCACCATCTTAACAACCCCCAAGCATGCCGTCTTACAGTTGATACATTGAATCGATCTCACCAGTTGAAGACTCGCCATCAGAGTAGGTCACCGTCTCTCCCTTGGACGCAGATCCTTCCTCAAGATCGTGCGCTGAACCTTGACGTATGAAACCGAGAAAGGCGTGCTTCGCGGTGGCTTGAACCTTGACGGGTTGTGCGCTGAGCCGTCTCGACAATGTCGGTGCAGGTGTCTGGCTCAGGCCTTGACTCCCTGATCTTGCTGATGAAGATGGGGATTCTGCCTAAGGGGGCCCGATACCCATACTCAATTGAGCCGGCCTCGCGGACCCAACCAACATCGTCGATGTAGAGCTTGTCGCGACGACTCTTGGTCATCCGGCCCATGGCGTATCCCTTGATCCCTGCGAAGCTGCCCTTCAAGAACTCGAAACCACCGTGTGCGAGCCCCACGGTGGGCGCCAACTGTCGTGGACTTCACACGGCAGAAGCCGCAGCAAAGGACTTAGGTGTGGAGCCATCACGGCGTAGTTAGCTTGAAGGGGTTAAAAGGGACAAAGGACACAAAGAGTTTACCTAGGTTCGACCCCTCTCAACGAAGTAAAAGCCTACTCCAACTTTAGGTTGTATTTCTTGGGTTTCGATTAGCACGGAGAGAATATGCTTGACCTAGTTGTCGATAGATTGTTACCTGCCTTAACCCGCCACCGGGGCACCCCTTTATATACATAGGTTGATGCCCGACGGCTTACAGAGTCCCGGCCGGCTCATACACAACGTGTCCGGCTCGGTGACCAACTAAGCTTGTCTTACAATACAAGTTAAACATATGGCAGTTCATACCCATGGTCCTCAAGTCACCTCAGGGTCTTGGGATTTCAATAAGCTTGCTCCATGGGACGCCATCATCAACGTCCTCTTGAGCCTTCTCATCTTAAGCTATCAGTGGTATGACCCGGCCCCTCCTGGGCTGGTCACACCTAGTAGTTATATCCCCAACATCGGTCGAACTTTATGACAACATACATAATACCCTTTGTCCATTGGTATGTTACTTGCCCGAGAATCGATCGTCCATATCTTCATACCTACTTCAATCTTGTTACCGGCAAGTCTCTTTACTCGTTCCGTAATACATCATCTTGCAACTAACTCATTAGTCACTTTGCTTGCGAGGCTTCTTATTATGTGTATTACCAAGAGGGCCCAGAAATACCTCTTCGATACTCGGAGTGACATATCCTATTTTTGATCTATGCCAACTCAACAAACACCTTCGGAGATACCTGTAGAGCATCTTTATGATCACCCAGTTACGTTGTGACATTTGATAGCACACAAGGTATTCCTCCGGTATCCGGGAGTTGCATAATCTCATAGTCGAAGGAATATGTATTTGACATTAAGAAAGCAATAGCAATAAACTGAACGATCAATATGCTAAGCTAACGGATGGGTCTTGTCCATCACATCATTCTCCTAATGATGTGATACCGTTATCAAATGACAACATATGTCTATGGTTAGGAAACCTTAACCATCTTTGATCAACGACCTACTCTAGTAGAGGCTTACGAGGGACACGGTATTTGTTTATGTATTCACACATGTATTTAAGTTTCCGATCAATACAATTCTAGCATGAATAATAACCTTTATCATGAATAAGGAAATATAAAATAACAACTTTATTATTGCCTCTAGGGCATATTTCCTTCACTTCCAATTTGAGTCGGCCCCTCAACCTCATCTTTTTGGGAGTTCCTGCCTCCGCCACTATTTCGGTTAAGCCAATCCACGAGGGGATTTAATCCCTCTCAATCTCTGCAACCAACTGAACAAGCCCTACGGTTGTATCAGCTCCTTGTGGCATTTTAAGTCAATAAAATGCCTTTTGTCAGGAAAAGGAATATGTTGAAGAGACAAGAGGTAGTTCCACATACACTCCTAATTTACCATCTAGTATTAGGCTAAGTTTGCTAGTTGTTGAATGATGTTGTGTTGAAATGCGGAATCTAGTCACTATCATGTTTTCTTACAAATATTAGCAAGATCCTCCAAAGACAAATCGAGTCTTTTGAAACTTCCGTTTGAATTGGACTTCAAAATAGGATATTCAAGGGGCTTATTATGGTACATCATACCGACACTTATTTTGGGATAGAGGAAATACTAGCTTAAGAACATATTGTTTCGTCTAATTATACTTGGAATAATCGCAGTAGATGTTGCTGCAGGCCTTCGTCCCCAATGTCGGCCGCTAGAATAATCATCCTACAAGTTGCCGCTCCATGTTCTCAGCCATCCTAACGGTACCTGCAGGCTGGCGCCCTTAAGAGCTCCACCATCCTGACACCGTCTGCATTCCTCCCCAGTGCACCGTCATCTCAATGCTGCCAAAAATCACAACCTATGATACCGGCATGCCGGCGGCACCGGCATGCACTACAAAAAATACACTTCCATAATGATACGTGTTTGGCACAGTAGGTCTCATTTTCTGTCATGCATGTACATCCATGAAGATTTTATGACAGAATCAAGATAGTCATACCTGTGTTGTCATAGAAGTGTTGAATGACATTACCAAAATGATCATCACGGAAGTGTCCACTTCCATGATGATAAATTACGCGTCATAGAAGTGCTTTCGCCAAGGGTGACCAACACATGGCTTCCACCGTAACGGGTCCATTAAGCTATCGGGTTCCGGTTTGGATCCGATAACCCGTTAACAGCCCAGACTATTGGCGATTTTCCACTCGTAAAATTCTATCCGATGAACCACGTGTCAGCTCAGTGTTGGGACAGATCTCAGCCGTCCATTTGATAAGAATCGCCAATGAAACATTGACATGTGGGATGGCCCAATAGAGGCCCATATAGGTCTAAAGGCCGGCCCAGGAACAGGCCAACAAGATTTCGTTAGATCTAATGGGCCGGCCCGTTAACAGCCTAACATTTTCGGGACCAAGTTATAGCCCACCTCAGATACGGGCTGTTAAATGACTGCAATATGCTGCGCCAGTATACGACCCATGTCTGATCCGGCCAGTTAATAGCCTACAATAGTTAGGGTCAAATTACGGTCCACACCTGATCCGGCCGGTTAACTGACTTTTAATTCTTGGGCCAAATTATGGCCCATAACAGATACAGCCCTTTTAACAGCTACTGTGCAATTTGGCCCATTGGTGGCCTGATTTGCTCTTCGGCCTCCTAATGGCCCATTTAACAGTTCAGCCCGGTACTAGTTTCCGCCTGTCAGCGGCCCTGTCTACATATGGGCCTCTTTCGGCCCAGTTTCACTTTCGGACATTTAAAGCCCCGAGTTGCACCTGGGCGTAATTATGGTTCGTAGTTACTTTCGGCCTCTGAACGGCCCATAGTCTTCGTGGATGCATTCTAGCCCAAACTGGCTATCGGCCCGTTAAAGGCCCTTGAGGGTCACTGGTACGCGTCGGTGCTATACAAACTGTTTTTAACCCCTTTCCGTGACGACATTTGGAATGATCACCTAATGAGTGACAGCGATAGGGGGGTCCTTCCACAAGACCGAGAAACCATCGGGGATATGCCCTCCTGGAACACACGCCTAGTGAGGTTGTGTGCGACCGGCAAGCGCTCAAATATGGAAATACGTAAGTAGAGCTAAAAATACAATTATACAGGCGAAATTGTTTCCAGTCGCAAGTACATCCTACATAGTCAGTCCCTGCTAAACGTTTTCGTTCGTATGTACATCCCACACAATCGCTCCAAGGAAAAAGTTTCCCTTCACAGGTACATCACACACAATTTTCCCCGTTAAATCGTTTTTGATAGTGTTGCCATTGCACACGATATTAACAATTTTATCATTTGCGTAATGCATCACACACGGTGAGTAGAAGAAACTGTGTGGCAAAGTCTGTCCATCACACACAGTTTTTATGTAGTAAACATGTGCACAAGATGGCCTAACGCAAATAGTTTTCAAGAGAAGGTCATGTGTGATTGTTCATTGATCCAACACGGTTTATTCCTAGAAACTGTGTGCGTTTCCTGAGGTCATCGCCCACGGTTTTTTCTCAATAAACGTTTGCAATAGCAAAACCCAATTAGCAGGCTAATTGCCCTATTATTAATAATCCATTTATTAATATAATTAACATTCATATTAACCACATAATATATTTCATTTCCATATTAAGGAAGTGGGATTTCACAATTGAAATACATCAGAGTACAACATGATATAGCTTCAGCACTCAGCTACCCCATTACACAACTGCAGCAGCACCAAGTTTCACATGCAACATGTAGAATCTTTCGAAATTAGCATCATAGACGGTATATAAACAAATGAATCTCATCTGGAAAACTGCTAAAGCGAAAGGCGAATATTGAGCCTTCATTCATGTTGAAGGTCTTTGCAACTTTAGGCCAGTGCTTGTGGATGATTGACCGTCCGTCCTTCGTCCTCTTCAGGAACACTTCAATATTTAACCGTGGGTGTTGTATGAAAACCTTCTTCGCCTCCTGACCATAGAGGTGGTTCGATAAATAATCATCAGTGAATTGCTTTGGAAAGTCCTGTAAACAAGGAGGTACATAAATATCTTGTGTACATTGGAAATGGGGCAAAGGAATAAAAAAGACAAGGTATAATAGTTAGTACCATCTGGTAGTGAACTTATGTCTTCTTCATTTTGCAGAAAAAGATCTATAGGGTAACGTAGTAGAAAACAAAATCTCCGACCTACACACCAGCCCAGGACCACTATGGAGACTGCATATGAGGTTTGATATTTTTCATTACCGACTCGTAGCGCAGCGGAAGTAGTGTCGGGGGTTAGGTGCGACATATGCCAAAGGATGGCTTATCATGGTGGGGGCGAGTAGAACGTCGCCGGTGCCTGGATACGGGATAAGTAGAAGACATGCACGCCGGCGAATCTTACCCAGCTTCAGGCCTCTCCGAGGAGATAATACCCCTACTACTGCTCTGCGGGGTCTCCGCATGATCTCTATGGAAAAGGGTTTACACGGTTGCTCCTTGAGCTGTTTCTTGGAGGTAGGAGAGGGCAAGGCTAGCTCTCTCCCTTCTATATGATCTGGTCTAGAGCTAATGGGTTCCAACCCTTTGCATGGGTGCCCTGGGGGGTTTATATAGGCCTACCCCCCAGGGGTACAATGGTAATCCGGCTGGACGCGGGCCCAGCCGTCAGTGCCTCTGGTCTCCGTCTTCTCTGCCGACTGCTGGGGCCCGTCGACTGGCGGGCCCCGCCGACTGGCCTGGTACGGAGCCGATAGGCCGCGTCCGCCGCGGGCGGGTCTTGCCGGCTGCTGATTACTGTAGTCGTGCTTCTGATGATGCGGGTTTGATCATGACGTCGTGGCAACAGCCCCGCTGCCCGGCGGGCGATCACTATCGCCACTCCCCATCACATCTTGACTAATGGCGCGTGGGCCCCGGGGGAGGGCTCGGCCGACTCCCCCGGGCCGACTCCCGACGGGTCCGACTGGTGGTCCTCTTGCCGTCTCCTGGGGTCTCACCGACTGGTGGGACCGGCTGCCTCTAGGCCGTACAGACAAGCCACCGTGGGTGCAGGATTCGGTCCTTCGGTGCTGATGTCAGGGCTGGCATGGCAACAGTGCCACGCCGCACGGAGATCTTCCGGGGTACGGCATGCTGTAGCCATGCCTGCCCTTGGCAAGGGGCAGGAGCGGGCTTCATTATCGCCATTCCCCTGCCCTGTCCCACTTGATGAGGTCGTGGGGGGTGTTGGAGTCGCAGGCCGACTCCTCGAAGCCGGCTTCTCTGGAAGTCGGCTCTCCTTGAAGTCGTCCCTGGGACTCGGCTGTGAGTGGTCAGTCGGCCACCTTTGCCGTTGGTTCCTCAGAAGGCGGCTCTACGTCCTGGGGTCTTGAGGGGCGCAGCCTGCCCCGATGTCTTGAAAGGTTCTGGGGCTCGGGTCGGCCTACCCGTGGCCCATTACTCCGACAGTAGTCCCCGAAGCTGGTGAGGCACCCCGGACGATCGGCCGAGAAGCCTCAACAGTTTCTCTTTCCGGGTGCTTAACACATGGTCTTTCATCGACTTCTGCCGGGTCGACTAGGAGGAGTCGGACTCGCTCGATTCGGACTCACTCAATTTCCGACTCGCACAATATTTCGAACGTCGCAACGGGATCCAAGTGGCGTGCTGGCTAAGCCTCCAGGCCGCCGCCCGTTCTAGGCCTGTCACGCGATGGCACATGGCCGGGCCGTCCTGCCAGCCTACGCGAGCGACGGGACAGCCCCATAGGCGGGGCCCGCCACTACCACGCCTCGACGCCCGAGCGGATACGCTGCGGCAACGGCGGATGGTTGGGATTCCCGTGGAGTTACTGCGCGCAGTAACTTTATCGTGGAACGTGGGGGACGTGGGGCCGTGGGCGCAGTAAATCCCCACGTCCGCCCCCTCGGCTTCGCAGCCCACGAGGCTATAAGTAGGGGGAAGAAGGGGGCACGCGCGCCCCTCCTTCCCACCACTCCTCGTTCTCTCCCTTCTCACTGCTCCTCGCTCTCCTCCTTCTTCTTCTTCTTCGCTCCGTCGCGTGCCCAAGCTTCGACGAACGCCGCGGCGACAGCTCGCGATGAGTTCTTCCTCCGCCACCGCGCCTCCCCCAGTGCGTTCCGGCACATGGGACGGCTCCGAAGTTCATGAAGACCACATCGAGTTCCTCCGCCGGACTCGTCGGCTCCTCGGCGAGGATCGCGTGCAGGTGCGTCTTGCACCGAAGGGGGAGATTTCCCCCGCACCGCAGGAGGGCGAGCGGGTTATCTTCTGCTCGCACTGCCTGCGCGGGTTGGGGCTGTCGCCGAGCAGTTTCTTCCGATCCTTCCTGGAGTTCTATGGCCTCCAGCTGCACCACCTCGCCCCCAACGCAGTGGTGCTGCTGTCCGCCTTCGTGTCCAAGTGCGAAGGCTTCCTCGGAGTCCTCCCAACCCTCGAGCTCTGGGGGGAGTTCTTCTTCTCCAAGCTCGGCACCCAGGCTGCGGGCGTGCCGGCTCAGTGCGGCGCTTTCATCGTCGTGCGAAGGTCGGGGGTGGACAATCCCTTCCCCTCCATCTTGCTGATAAAGTCGGTGAAGATGTGGCAAAGATCCAACTTCTACGTCAGGAACGCCTCCGCGAGGGGGGGACTGGGTCATCCTGCCGGCTTTCGAAGCCGGCCCGCCAGCTGGGCGACTGCCCAACTGGTCGTACCGGGCCAAGTCGCTGACGCCTGCGGGAGCCGGTGCCATCACGCGACTCCGAGTGCTGACGCAGTCGGAGGGTCTGACTGGTCCGGACCTGCTGGCCGCCTTCGTCGTGCGCCGAGTTCTCCCACTCCAAGGCCGCCCCCATATGATATGCCAGCTGAGAGGGCACCGCGACCCGAGTCGGATGTGCACCAAGGACATGCCACACGAAGAGGTGGCCTTCATGGTGAACTACCTCTTGGAGAGGATTGGCGGTTCGGCAAGGAGCCGTACCCCCGCGCCAACCCCCGCCCGTGGTGAGTCGCCTTTCCTTTCTTTCTTTGGATTGTCTTCTTTCTTGCCGAGTTTTGTTTTGACCAATCGGCTTTGGTTAGAATCCCCTCCTCCACCCACCAGCCGGCACCTCGGGGCCGGCCCGCGAGTTCCTCGCCGACCGGGCGGAGAGCGACATCGACGACCCCGATCTGGGGGCGGTGGCTTTGGAGGATGACACCGAGGGAGGAGCAGGAACAGCAGGCGACTTCAGGCCTTTGGCCACTTTCGCCGACTGGCTGACGATGACGCCGAGGGAGAAGTCGCCCCTCACCATCGTCCAGGAGCCAGCCAGCCAGGCGCGGGCTCTTCTGCCTCGTCGGTTGCTCCAGGCGGCAGGAAGAAGCGCAGGGCCGTGCCGACCTTGTTCGGCAGTCGGCCAAAGAAGCCCAAGGGCTCGGCTGCGGCGACTCGGCGGGACGAGGCGGCTGCGAAGGCCATCCGCTTTCGTAAGGAACTGAAGAAGCCGCCATTGGTCTCCGCGTGAGTATTCTGTCTTCAAAGTTTTATTCTTTCTTTGTGACTTTGTCTGAGTCTTCGCTTTCTCCTCTTGCTTCAGGGCTCCCCTCACTCTTGAGAGGGTCACCGCCGCCTCCGTCATGGGGTCAGCGGATACGTCCGCCACCACTCGGCGGATTGACCCCGCTGCTGACCTCCGGGAGGCGACGGAGCAGAATGCGCAGGAGAAGCGCAACGAAGAAGAGGCCCTCCGCCTGGAGAAGGCGGAGGCCGACAGGGTGGAGGCCTCCGCCAAGAAAAAACTGGCGGAGGCTGAAGCCGCCGCCGCGACGAAGCGGCAGGCTGATGAAGCCACACGCCGCCAGTCGGCGGTGCTCGTCACCCCGTTGAATTCTGCGCCGCCGCCTCCGGAGTTCACGGGGCAGGCTGGGGAAGCCGGCAGGGAGAACCCCGTTGTGGAGAGGGAAGGCGGCGACCCCTCTACGCTGGACGTGGACGTTCCGCCGCCGCCTCCGCCGCCGTCTGAAGGTGCGCAAGGCAAGCAACCAGCGGACCCTCCGGTGCCGCCGACCGAAGACGAGGCCGTGGCGAGGCTACTCCTCCAAGTCGGCTCGCCAACGCGCCACCGTCTGGAGAAGGCGACTTCGGCACCCCGCCCCCTGGAAGCCGGCACCGGGCCGCTCCCATTGGGTGGGTGCGAGGAGGCGGCACCGGGCCGCTGAACCAGGCGCTCCTGGACGTCCAGGCGAAGCGTCGTGCTGAAGGCGACGCTCTCCAGAGTTGCACCATGCGTTCCTGGCGTCACGGGCAGCCGTCCGGGTATGTTTTTTCCCTTTGGTCTTTGTTTTTCTTGTTCCTCTCTGTGGGGGCGCGCCAGTGCACCCACTGGGTGTAGTCCCCAAGTTTCGGGCTAGCTGCTGTGCAGGCAGCCCGGAACTCCAATTGATGAACTCTGGGTATTAACTTTTTGTCTGAAACGTTCGTCGCAGGATTACCACAACCTCCGCGTCACTGCCTTCAACCGTAACATTGAAGAGCTGGGCAAGCGGACCGCCGATCTGTCGGAGAGCCAGAGTAAGTCCTTTTCCTTCTTCGCTGGGGCGCGCTGGCACACCCGCGGGCTGTAGTCCTCGAGGTTCGGGCCGACTACTGAGTAGTCGGGCCGGATCTCCCTGGCGACCTTCTTTTCCTGATGACTCAACGCCTTCTTTCTTTCTTCTTCTCAGGGGCCAACGCTGCTCTTCAACAGCAGCTGAGCGACGCCAACGCTGCTTTGCGCGCCAAAGAGGAGGAGTGCAGCAAGCTCGCCATGGAGCGCGATCTGCTGGCCACTCAATTGGCAGAGCAGAAGGAGCTGCTTGTGAAGACGCAGAGGGAGGCGGAGGAGACGGAAACCGCCCTCCTGGCCGAGTTCGCGAGCGAGCGCTCCTCCTGGTCTGACACGGAGGCGCTGCTGTCCTCCGGCTTCCACGAGATTGAAGACATCGTTGATGGTGAGTTTCTTTATTTTCTTTCTTCGAGCTGCCGATTTAAGTCGTGTCGACTCCTGGTTTTTGACTTGCTTCTTTGTTTCTTCCTGTCTTTGCAGACTTCTTCCCTGGGCAGTCGCATGCCGCCATCCAAGCCATCGAGGCTGACCGTGAAGGTCGGAGGGTGGAGGGCGTAGAGATTGCAGCCGACGCCCCCCGAACTCTTGACGAGCACATCCTGAGCATCAAGGCTCGCCTTCAGCCGGCTCACCGGATGCTGCGCCGGCTTCAGCGCGTTGGTGCCCAGGCGATTGCCGCCCTGTGGACGGATATGCAGGCTCCGCGCACCCCCAGCCTGGCGGCCGACTGGCAAGAGGTCGCGGCTGGCCGTCTTGAGGCCTGGAAGGGCTCTTCGGCCCGAGCTGGAGCGCACCGGGCCTTGGAGTTTGTCAAGGCATGGTATCCGGGGCTGGATCTAGACCGGCTGGCCACACTTCGATCGGAGGCCCAGCCGGAGCTGGCGGCTGTGGAAGACGCCCTCGTCAAGCATGCTGCGACGATCGCCGAGTACACCGACACCAGCATCTTTGTCCCCGAGCGGTCTGAAGACAGCGAGGAGGTACCGCCAGAGTGGTTTGGGATGAACCCAGACTACGGCGAGGACTCGGCGGAGGTGATTGGCTCCAGCATCGAGGAGGAAGACGAGGCGGAGGATGGAGGCGAGGCGGAGGCACCAGAAGACGGAGTAGACGGCCAGCCTCAACTCGACCGCGCCTCCAGCAACGAGCCGCGTGCGACCAACCCGACTGTCACCGGAGGCGATCAAGCCGAGACTAGCCAGCCGGCCACCCTGACGCCTGACGCTGCAGCCTCCTCCGACCCTCTGAATCCTTCTGCTGCTTCCTAAGCTGCCGCTTTATTTTTATCTGCTTCAGTAGTCTTTGAAGAACTTGTTAATTCGCACAATTCCACCCGCGGGGTGTATTTTGAACCTCTGCTCGAAAATTCGGCCAAGGGCCTATGTTATGTAAATATATTTATCCGAGTTCTATCTTTTCTTCCTCATTTCTCTTTTGGCTTTTTTCCTTTGCCGCTTTCTCTTAGTTGCCTGCCTTGACAATCGGACAGCCGCTCTGCAGATTGTCGCTGGATCAAGTGCTAGGCTACTTTGGGAAAGCAAGTACTTAGCCGTTTTTAAGAGTTTTTGAGCAAGTTGAATAGAAGGTGGCAATCCGACTATCCGAGAGTCAGTTTGCGAGAAAGGCTGGAAGCCATCTTGAGCTATGTTTTATGCTTTGAGTCCTTAACCATTTTTCATGCGAACGCCCATTCTACCTTACCTCTGCCCACCGTACAGTCGCTCTGCGAGCTGCGGCTTCTGACAGAAGACGGTTTAGGTGTCACACACTACTTGTCCGGCTGCAAGAAGCATTTCATAGTGCAAGGCGGCAAGTCCCAGGGCCGACTCGTCGAGCCTGGTGCCAAGCGGCATGACAAAGAGTAACATACTTGTAGGCATAATTTTTATCATACAGACAAAAGAGGGCAGTCCCGGAGCTCGTCTCGGGGGGCCCGAAGTCTTGGTACTTTAATACAAAAGGTAGTGTGGTACATACTGCATCAACTATAAAATCTTCGGAGGAGATTTGCATTCCATGGCCGCTCTGTCTCCTTGCCGGAGTCATCCCTCTTGCGTGCTCGGGGCTTCTGAGCGTCAATCAGATAGTAGGAGTCATTACCCAGTACTTTGCTAATGATGAAAGGGCCTTCCCAAGGCGCCGACAGCTTGTGCTAGCTGGCTGTTCGCTGGATCAGCCGGAGCACAAGGTCGCCTTCTAGGAAAGATCTTGGCCTGACCTTCCTGTTGTGGTATTGGCGCAGGCTCTGCTGGTAGATGCTGGACCGGCTGAGTGCCAATAGCCGGCCCTCTCCCAGCAGATCGACACCGTCTTGTCGTGCTTCTTCTGCTTCCTCCTCGGTGTACATGGTGACTCCTTGGGAGTCGAACTCTATGTCTGTTGGGATGAGGGCTTCGGCACCGTAGACGAGGAAGAAGGGCGTGAAGCCGGTTGAATTCTTTGGAGTCGTGCGCAGACTCCAGAGGACGGCTGGCAGCTCATCGAGCCAGCAGCCAGCCGAGCACTCCAGAGGCTCGATCAGCCGAGGCTTGATGCCGGACAGGATGAGGCCGTTTGCTCGCTCCACTTGGCCGTTTGACTGTGGATGGGCGGCGGACGCTAGGTCCAGTTGGATGCCCTGTGTTGCGCAAAAACGGGCCAAGGCGCCTTTGGCGAAATTTGTGCCGTTGTCGGTGATGATGCTGTGTGGTATGCCGTACCGAATTGTGATATCGGAGATGAAAGTTACGGCAGTCGGACCATTTAGCTTCTTGATTGGCTTTGCTTCTATCCACTTGGTGAACTTGTCCACTGCGACAAGTAAGTGAGTTAAACCACCTCGTGCTGTCTTGAATGGTCCCACCATGTCTAGACCCCAAACTGCGAAAGGCCAGGAAATGGGGATGGTCTTGAGTGCAGAAGCTGGCTGGTGCGGCTTGGAGCTGAACTTCTGACACCCTTTGCATTTTTGGACCAACTCCTTGGCCTCTTCCAAGGCAGTTGGCCAGAAGAAACCGTGTCGAAAGGCTTTGGCGACGAGTGCTCTTGAAGGCGCATGGTGGCCACACTCGCCTTGATGGATGTCTTTGAGAATCGCTTGGCCTTGCTCTGGCTCTACGCAGCGCTGGTAGACACTAGTGACGTTGCGCCTGACCAGCTCTCTGTTGACTATGGTGTAGGCTGCCGCCCGGCATTGTATTTGCCGAGCTAAGGTCTCATCAGTCGGCAGCTCTTTGTTCACCAGGAATTTGAGGATGGGCTGGGCCCATGAGGGTGCTGCTATTTCTTCGGCTTCCAGAACTACGACTTGGACGAGGGCGGTTGGGCTGGGAGGCGGCGGGTTGGTGTCAACAACCGCTTTCTGGGTTAATGAAATCCCCAGGCCGACTGGCGCGGTCCTTGGGCCAAGTTCTGGAGTCTTTGAGTCCGCCACCGCAGTCCCCGGGCCGGGTTCGACTGTGGCGGCTTTGGAGTCATCCGCCAAAATCCCCGTACCGACTACCGGAGCTCTGGAGTCGGATACGACATCTTCGGGAGGAGCCGGCACAAAATGGAGTCTGATTCTGGTGAAGGCTTGACAGATGGCTTGAGGAGGCGCTGAAGGGCGACGCGAGATGGTATTGCTTGGCGGGTGGAGCCGATTCGCGCCAAGGCATCTGCTTGGTCGTTGTCGTTTCTCGGCACATGGAGAAACTCGCACCCTTCGAAATACCCACTGAGTTGCTGCACGAGGAAACGGTAACTCGCCATGTTTGCATCTTTCGCGTCCCAGTCGCCAGATGATTGCTTGACTACTAAGTCCGAGTCGCCATACCACAAGATCCGGCGGATGCCAAGTTCTTTGGCAAGCCAGAGCCCGTGAATGAGCGCCTCATAGTCGGCGACATTGTTGGAGGTGGCAAAGTGGATTTGTAGCGCGTATTTCAGCTTATCGCCTTTGGGAGAGGTGAGGACGACGCCAACTCCCAAGCCGGTGCGCATCTTGGAGCCGTCGAAATGCATCCGCCAATGGGTGGAGTCAGGCGCTGGAGGTAGGTACAGGGTCTCGGCCCAGTCGACGAGGAAGTCTGCCAGTGCTTGTGACTTGATAGCGGTGCGGGGCTGGTAGTGGATGGTGTAAGGAGCCAGCTCTATGGCCCACTTGGCCACTCGACCAGAAGCATCTCGGCTACCGATGATCTCGGCAAGTGGGGCCGTGCAGACCACTGTGATTGGATGCTCTTGAAAGTAAGGCTTCAATTTCTTGGCAGCAAAGTGTACGCCATAGCACATCTTCTGGTAGTGGGGGTAGTTCTGCTTGGAGGTCGACAGTACCTCGCTCAGGTAATATACCGGTCTCTGGACAGGTAGCGCCTTGCCTTCCTCCTTGCGTTCCACTACAATGACCGTGCTGACTACCCAGCTGGTAGCGGCGATCTACAGGAGCATCGGTTCCTTTGGAGTCGGAGCCGCCAGGACCGGTGGAGTAGTCAGCATCTTCTTCAACTGGAGAAAAGCTTCGTCCGCCTTATGGTTCCACTCGAAAAAAGTGGTCTTCTTCATGAGTTAGTATAAGGGGAGAGCTTTCTCGCCCAGCCGACTGATGAATCGGCTGATGGACGCCAAGCAGCTGGTGAACTTCTGCACATCCAACAGTCGGCTGGGTACCTCCATTCTCTCAATGGCCTTGATCTTTACTGGGTTGCATTCTATGCCGCGTTCAGAGACCAGGAAGCCAAGGAGCTGGCCGGCTGGTACTCCGAAGACACACTTCTCGGGGTTGAGCTTGATCTGGAATCGACGCAGGTTCTCAAAGGTCTCCTTCAGGTCTTCCAGCAGTGTTCCGCGCTTTTCCATCTTCACCAGCACGTCGTCTACGTAGACGTGGGCGTTCCTGCCGAGCTGCTTGAGGAGGCACTTCTGCATGCAACGCTGAAAGGTGGCGCCGGCATTCCTTAAGCCGAACGTCATGGTGAGGTAGCATAAGGCTCCAAACGGCGTGATGAAGGCGGTCTTCAGTCTGTCAGCCAGGTTCAGCTTGATCTGGTGATATCTTGAGTATGCATCCAAAAAACTCAACAGCTCGCATCCGACTGTGGAGTCTATCACCTGATCGATTCTTGGTAGAGCAAATGGGTCCTTGGGGCAGGCCTTGTTGAGGCTCGTGTAGTCGATACACATTCGCCACTTCTTGTTCTTCTTCAGTACCAGGACCGGATTTGCTAGCCATT